>NW_005871547.1:129988-294397 GCF_000147115.1 Myotis lucifugus | reverse complement strand
GTTTTAAAAGAAAGCAATGCAACAGAAAGGCAGCTCCATGAAAGAGTTCCAAGCACAGGTATCGCGATTCATTTTGAAAGGAAGGATCCTAAGAAATATATAGAGGTAGAGTACATGAAGGTTTCAGGCAGTCGGTAATAAGTGGCCTTGGGAACCTATGAAATGGATCTGAAGCATGCTTAGAAATGAGAAGAAGGTCATTGCATTTACCTAGCGACAGATGTAGTTTAAGAGACTTAAAATGGGGCACTATAGTTAAGAAGAGGCTGAGATCAGAGATCAGTAATATGGTTAAAATTGGAGCTTCATCTCTTTCTACCTATGTATTCTTGAGCAACCTTTTAACAGTGTCCTATTCGAAAACTGGAAATAATAACATCAACCAGTGTGGATTATTGTGAAGATTAATGTGTATACATTTCATGATTTGCTATTACACTCAATAAATATTAACTAATATTGCAGTATTGCAGCTACTTTTTAAGACATCAACATTAACACACCATAAATACTATATATAGGGTCTTCCTCCCAAAATGTCTATACACTTTAACAGCTCATAGCTCACTTTTGAAAATGAAATACATTTTAATAAACTCTGCCTTTATAACTATTCAAAGTGTGTGTATACATTATAGTAGTATCTATACTAATAATAGTCAAATATGTAAATTGACAGTCCCTCTGCAACACCCACAAAGCCAATCAGGAGTGAGTATGCAAATTAACTCGACAAAGGTGGCGGGCCTCTGGGCAGCGCGCAAAGGCGGCTCTGGCTGGAGTGAAGGCAGTGTGGGCAACCAGGGGAAGGAAGGCCTATTCTTGCATGAATCTTCATGCATTGGGCCTCTACTATATTTATATGCTACTATATTTTGACTTCTATTTATTCTAACCCTGGTTCTCAAACAGTATAAGACAATGGAACTTGCATTTTCAAGAAGCTGCATAGGACCTTCTTAGTTGTCAGTCCTCTATTCCTTAAAAAAGCATAAAATGTGGATAAGCCACTTCCAAAGGTCCCTTGGTGACAGCTGTTCCAAGGGCATGGACTACCTTACAATACTTGTGCCTCTTGTATCATACTCCATATGTGCTCTGGGTCCTTCTGGCTCCTGATAACTAAAGTGCAGGGGTAGCAAGATCAAAGTAATATTTTATGGGAAATCACTGAGATCTTGATGAAAATATATATAATTATATATAATATGAATTGGGTGAAGGGATTAGCTGAAGAACGTATATGCATAACCCATGGACACAGACAACAGTGTGGTGATGGCCAGGGGGAAGAAAGGCTGGGGGTTTGGTGGGAAGGGCATTTGTAATGGTGTCAACAATAAAAACAAAATTAATATGAATTATTTTTTTCTCATTATCTGTCTCCATAAATTATTTTCAAGCTGTCAATACATGCAAAGTCCAAAATAGAAATATTTACCTGATTATAAAGTCTACTTATGCATTTTTCAGGAACTATCAAATACATTATATTTTCTCTTTTCTTTACCAAATACTGTCTGACACATCTCCTATTTAAAAATCAAAAACAAGAAACTGCATCATTCCCTTGGGCATGAATATCTGTAATAATATACCAGCACTTTGGTTGTAAAGAGAATTAAGAACACATCAGCTATTACTATTCCATGAATGGCAAGCATACTCATGCCTCAAATATAGAATGGAACAAAAACTGTAACTTTGACTTCAGGATCAACTGCTTTGATAATTTGACATTGATAGCGATGTTGGGAGCATATTGCCCTGCTCTTGAAAAACAAGGCCCCTTCTCAGCTATATTTATCTGAGCTATAAGATAAAATAAACCCCTCAGAACAATGCTATACATGTTACAATATTTCTGGAGCAGTATTTGGTAACATGTATCTGGGCAATCTCTCATGTGGATGACCATTTTTCAAATTTACCCTAAAGAATAAGAGAGAGGTGAACAAAGATGTTACTTATACAATGATCCTAACAACAACTAAAAAGTAGAAACAATATAATTTTTCAACAAATGAGAATTGATTCAAATAACAATGCTAATTCATGCTAGAATACTATGTAAGCAGTAACAATTATTTGTGGAAATGCATGTATGTAAATATATTGATAATACTATGGTGCCCAGTGTGTATATATACGGATTGGAAAAGGTGTTTATAAATATCTGTAATTCAAATCACCCAAAGTTCATCTCTTCTGTAATATTCTAAAAATCAATTACAATATTTCCAGTGTCTAAGTGGTTTACTGTGGAAAATCCACAACTCCACCACTGTCTTTATAAAGGCAATGTTTCCCTACCAAAGAATTTTGAAAAGTAGAAAGTTGATCTCAACTTTGCTTCTGGATCAGTTTATATTGCAGCTTTTAAAAAATTATTTAATTTTGAATAGTTAATATATTCATGAGTTGAAAATGCAAAAACAACACAAACATGCAGAAGACTCCCTTTTCCTCATCCTTTTACTTTCTTTTTACCATTGTCATTGTGTTTGAAGTGAATTTCCTGTAGACAGCATATCGTTAGACCATGTTTTCAATATGTCCTCTCAGTCTCTGTTATTTTAATTGGCATATTTAGATAATTTACATTGAAGGTCATTCTTGATATGTTATAATAGCTCAAGTCTGCCATTTTATTATGTATTTTCTTTGCTTCTCTTATGTCACTGTACTGTGGGTTATTGGTTCATTATTTAGGATTCATCTTAATTTACCTAAAGTATTTCTGAGTATAACATCTTATATAAGTTTTTGGAGGATTCCAAACACTACAGTGTACATACCTAACTTATTATAGTCTAACAATATTGACATTGTATAACTTTGAGTGAAGTGTAGAAACCTTTCTTCATTTAGGTTCTTTTATTTGCCCATCTTTTTAATTATAATTGTCTTAAGCATTTCCTCTGTAGACATTGAGTACCACATCAGATGATGTGATAGTTTTGGCTTCGACCATCAAATTTGTGGGTTAAATTTTGTATATACCCCTTTATGACTCAAGCCAAGTCTGATATTCGGAGACTTCTTTTGTTATCACTTCCTCCTGTTTAGAGGACTCCCTTTAACCATTTAAGGGTTAGGTTTGCTACCAACAAATTATCTTAGAATAATCTTCATTGGAGAATTTCTTTCTCCTCCATTCATGAAGGATATTTTTCACTGAATATAGAAATTGCTATTGATAATTCTTTTCTTCCTGTTTGAAAATGCAGTGTTTCTCACTAGGCAACCTCCATCCCTTCTTCTCAGCTTCAGGCTTTTCTTCATAAGATTTGTCTCTCAGTGATTCAAAATAGTCATAGTTTTATGCTATATTGGTGCCATGTCCAGGGAACCTTGCCTCTGTCAACAAAAGTGCTCAATGAGATAGACTATTTCCTATCGAGACATCCACCCCAGTACATAGCTTTAAGGAAGTGGAAGCCTGGCAACCAACTTTATAGCATTTTTTCCCTGTTTTATGTATAATGACTTTTTATGAACCTAACACTGTTACAATAAAATTAAATTGAAGTTAATTTTAAAGCTTTTATGTATATAGTAGTATATGCAGATAAAATTTCAAACATGATTCTTAATTCTTGTGATGCATCAGAATAAACTGGAATGCTTTTTTTAAAAAATGTTAAGGCTGGATCCTGGCCAGATAGCTCCATTGGTTAGAGCATCATCGATGCAACAAGCTACACCTAGGTTGTGGGTTTGATCCCAGGTCAGGGCACATACAAGAATCAACCAATGAATGCATAAATAAGTATAACAACAAAATGATGTTTCTCTCCTTTCTTCTTCTGGAATCAACGACAAAAACAAAAACAAAAACAGAACAAGTAAAATAAAAATGCTAAGTCTGGGGCCCTAAATCCATAGGGATTTAATTTGCTTGAATGGGTCCCAAAGTATACATTCAACGCATTCACAAAGGGCAGAATCTCACCTCATCTGGGATTCCTCCTGCATGTTCATTTTCTATATAAGTAATTTCCATATATGCATTTGTGCATATATGTGGTATTCTTTTCAATATCTACTTTTCCTTTCTGTATTGCCTACCACTATGCTAATTCAGACTCTCATTAATGTTCACTAGAATTATCATAACAGCCTCTTAAATAGTCTTTCTAATTTTCCTCATGGCACTAGGTTTATAACTGAAATGAGTAATAGTGGCTATTTGCTAAAGATTTCTATTACACTAGGCATATTATGTTATTTAAATGAACAATGACCTTGAAATATATAAATTATTTTCTTTTCCATATTATAGGGATGGAAACTGAAGCAATGAGAGGTTAATCACCACATCTAAAAGTGGCAAAACTGTGAGTGAAATACAAATCTATTTGATTTTCAAATGTCTCCCACTAAAACATTCCTTCTGTTCCTCTCACTCTCCTTCTCTATGAGATGCTCCCTTGTGTTAAAATTAGATGCTTCTTTAGGCGTCTCTAGTCTACTGCAAGCTCCCCGAGGCTCTAATTTTATGTACTTTCACACAAAAACTGTCCTGTAAATTTTACTATTTTTACATTATTTAGTGGAATTTACATAATAGAATACTTTAGAAGGTATCTTCTATTTGAAATTTATAACATTAATGTTCTATCTTCTCTGAGATTATATTTCTCTTAAGGCAGACATGATCCTCCATCTTCATATTATTTCTATTTCTGTTTATTTTAACTTTTTAAAAATTGCAGTTGAAGTACAATTTTTTATTAGTTTCAGGTGTACAACATACTGATTAGATATTTATATAACTTGTGAAGTAATCGCCAATAAGTCTAGTACCCATCTGACACCATACATAGTTATTACAATATTATTAACTATATTTCCTATGCTATATTTTACATCCCATGACAGTTTTTATATCTGGTATTTTGTACTTCTTAATCCTTTCATCTTTTTCACCCATCCCCTAATCCAACTCCCATTTGGCAGCCATTAGTTTATTCTCTGCATCTATGAGTCTGTTTCTGTTTTGTTTGTTCTATTTTTTAGATTCAACATATAAGTGAAATCATGGTATTTGTCTTGGTCTGTCTGACTTAGCATAATACCCTCTAGGTCCATCCATGTTGTTGCAAATGGCAAGATTTCATTTTTTATGGCTGAGTAATATTCCATGGTGTGTGTGTGTGTGTGTGTGTGTGTGTGTGTGTGTGTATTTCTTCATTTGTGTAGTGATGGACACTTAAGTTTCATATCTTGGCTATTGTAAATAAGTCTGCAGTGAACATAGGTGTGCATATGTCTTTTCTAATTAGTGTTTTGGATATCTTCGGATAAAAACAAAAAAGTGGGATTGCTGGGGCATATGGTAATTCTATTTTTAATTTTTTGAGGGACCTTAATCTGTTTCTTGTAGAGTCTGCACAATTTACAGTCACTCCAGCAATGTATGAGGGTTCCCTTTTCTCTACAACCTTGCCAACACTTGTTTGTTGATTTATTGACAGATATAAGGTGATCTCACTGGGTTCAACACCTATGCAAATATAAATATTCATATTACAGATGATAGAATTTAGAAGCTAAATTGAACATCTGTCTTTTCTTGGGTCAATCTTGGTGATGAGAAAGAGACAAAGCTCTGGTTTTAGAAATATCTTTCATTATCTTCACAAAGGAATAATCCCCAAAGATTATAAAGTAAACTCAGATATTTTGTTATTAACATTACAACCATGTGCCTTATAATGACATTTTGGTGAATGTTGAAGCATAAATACAGCTTTGGTCCCATATGATTATAATGAAGTGGAAAATTCCTATTTCCCAGTGACTTTGTAGCGATTGTAATATCCTAGTGCAATGTATTACTCGTGTTTATGCTGGTGTAAACAAAGCTGCACTGTCAGTTGTATAAAAGTATATCACTAATGATTATGTCACTAATGATAATAATATACTTTTACCATTATTTTAGAGTATTCTCTTTCTACTTAAAAAATAAAAATGTTGCTGTACAACAATTATGCCCACAGCAGCGTCATACATCTCTTGTTTACCCCATCTCTCAATTGCATCATTTTCTTTTGTGTTCCCTCTAATCTCATATTGTTTTGTTCATCACGGCTCCTAAGCATACAAAATCCTCTGCTAATGTTGCCAGTAAGAAGCCACATGAAGTGATTGACCTGGAAAAAAAATTGAAAGTGATTAAGGACTACAAAGGTGGAAAAATCAGTGATGGTGATTGCTCACCAGTCAGGCTTGTCCCATTTTACTAATTTGAAGAACAAGAACAAAGGGATGGAAGGTGTTAAAGGTCTGCTTTATTGAAGGCAATGAGACTAACAACAATTCCAGAAGGACCTGTATCAGACAAGGAGAAACGTCCAACAACCTGAATTGAAGACCAGACCCAGAAGCATACCTCTCTCAGCACCATGGTGATCATGGCCAAAGCAAAAACAGTTTTGTTTGTTTTTTTGTGATGTTGAAAGAAAAGGCTGAACCCAACTGTAATGTTAAATTTACTGCTTATCTGGCTAGTTTAATAATTCAAGAACAATTACTTATTACATAATGTGAAAGGGTGTGAGTCTGCTGAGTACTGATGTGAAGGCACCTGAAAAAATTTTGGAAACTCTAGATATTAGTAAGCTAATTGTGGCGGAAAATTATATGCCAGAGCAGATATTCAGTATGGCTGAATCCTCCCTTTTCTAAAAACAGATATTTGAAAGGACTTTCATTCATAAGGAGGCCAAGTCAATGCCAGGTTTCAAGGCTTTTAGGGGGAGGCTAACAGTCTTGCTTGAAAGCAGTGTTTCAAGCTACAAATTGAAATCCTTTGTGATCTGTGACAGTGAGAACCCCAGGGCCTTTAAGCATGTCAGTAAGCAGGCACTGCCATTGTACTACAGAGGCAATAAGAAATCTGGATGACCCAGCTTCTCTTCTAAGATACCCTTCTGAATTGCTATGCCATTGAAAATGGTATGCTCCCCAACTATTGCTATGCTCCTTAACAATTGCTATGCTCATTGACAACACATCTGTTCCAAGAGTTCTGATGGAGATATACAATGAGATTAATGTTGTTTTTATGCTTGCTAATAGAATGTCCATTCTGTAGCCCATGGATCAAGGAGTAATTTCAACTTATAGGCCTTGTTATTTAAGAAATGCATACATGTTTTAAGGCTATAGCTGCCATAGTTAGTGATTCCTCTGGTGCATCTGGGCAAAGCAAATTGAAAACCTTTTGGAAAGTGTTCACCATTCAGATGCCATTTTGAACGTTTGTGATTCATGGGAAGAGGTCAAAATACCAACATTAACAAGAATTTGGAAGAAGTTGGTTTCAACTCTCATGGATGACTTTAATAGGTTCAAGATTTCAGTGGAGGAAGTAATTGGAGATAACAAGAGAACTAGATTTAGAACCTGAAAATGTGACTGAGTTGCTGTAATCTCCTGATAAACATATGGCAGGTGAGGTGTTGCATCTAATGGATGAAAAGTGGTTTCCTGAGATGGAACCTACTCCTGGCAAAGATGCATGTAAAATTGTTGCAATGACAATAAAGGACTTAGAATAGTACATAAACATAGTTGATAAAGTGGTAGCAGGATCTAAGAGAACTGACTCAAAATCTGAAAGAATTTCTACTGTGGGTAAATGCTATCAAAGAGTACTGGATACTACAGAAAAATCATTTGTGAAGGGAAGAGTCAATCAACATGACAAACTTTGTTGTCTTGTTTTAAGAACTTGCCACAGCCCCTCCAGCCTTTAGTAATCACCACTCTGATCAGTCAGCAGTTAGCCTCATGAGGCTAGACACTGCACAGGCAAAAAGATAACTCGCTGAAGTTTCAGGTGATGGTTAGTATTTTTAAGCTATAAAGTATCTTTTAATTAAGGTATGCACTTTTATTTAGACAAAATGCTATTGCACACTTAAAAGACTATAGTATATTGTAAACATTTATATGCACTGGGAAACACAAATTGTGTTACTTGATTTATTGCAATATTTGCTTTATTGTAGCAGTCTGGAATTGAATCTGCAATATTTCCAAGGTATGCCTGCAATGTATCCTCCTTATTTGTATTTTGGAAAAAATTTCTTTATTTTTGTCACTGTATGTTTTAAAATGCTTTTCTTGCGGCAATTGCTTTATTGTCATCGAAAGTAAGTTGTTATAACAATGATATTTCTATAAAATACTTTTTTTTTCAAATTAGCTGCAAACTATCACCTGTTTTCAGATGATCCAGGTTATACATTTTATTCATGGGAGTGGAAATAAAGCTGGGGAAGAAAAACAATCATATTTTTTAAAAAAGAATTTATAGTATAATACAAAGAGCCTTCCCTAGGATAGAAACATCAGATTAGAACACTCTTACATTAGAAAGCAGACTTAAAAATAAATACAGAAGGAAACACCTAACAACTGAGAGAAACCAAGATATGCTGGTGGAGAAAAGGCATTGAAGCAGGTGGGGGTAAAATGAGTCCTCCTTTCTCATTCTTCATTACCTTATGTTTTAAAAATGTATGTAAAGAGTCTGAGTACAATTTTATATAAGTGTTCATTCAATATGTATTCAATTTGAAACACGTGAGTAGTAGGATAGGAAATAAAAAGAAATCACTGTCTTTAAGGAGTAGATAGACCTGTTGGAAAGATAAATGACTAAACACATACAATCCTATATAATAAAAGGCTAACATGCAAATTGGCTAACATGCAAATTGGTTGAATGGTGGAACAACCAGTCGCTATGACACGCACTGACCACCAGGGAGCAGATGCTCAATGCAGTAGCTGCCCCCTGGGGGATCAGTGTGCTCTGACACGGAGAGCGCTGCTCAGCCAGAAGCCAGGCTCACAGCTGGCGAGTGCAGTGGCAGGAGCCTCTCCTATCTCCGCAGAAGTGCTAAGGATGTCCGACTGCCAGCTTGCCATTAGTCAGATATCCCGCGAGAGCTCCCCGTCTGTGAAATGGCACAGGCCAGGCTGAGGGAACCCCTCCCCCAATGCATGAATGTCGTGCACCGGGCTTTTAGTCTATATACATAAAAGCCTGTTTGACTAGTCCCTATGACACGCACTGACCACCAGAGTGCAGTCAACTTGGACAAATGAAAAGAGACACAGGCGATTGAGTCTATGAAAGATCTCAAGCAGGTGGGGCTGAGCTGCAGTTCACATTGGAAGGACGGGGCATCGGCCCAAATTCCGCCCCCTCCAGGCACTGCTCCAGAGGCACTGTGCCCCTGACCCCCATCAACCTCTTTGGTTGCATCCTTCCTGGGCAGCCGGGACCAAGGGGTAGAGGGAGGGGAAAAAAGAGACCACGGACTCTTCCCCTAGCGCCCATCTCCTCCGATCAGACTGGGGCCACCCCAGGACTTGCAGGAAGGTGCGTGAATTGGGCGGGCTTGCTGCACAGCTAACGTGACTCCCCAGGTGCCCCTCGGGCACTACCCCACTTCTCCGAGCCTCATTCTGCACCCCTAGCAAGGCCGTGGGAGCTCTGCCCTAGGAACCCACTTCTCCATTGCTGGGTGAGGCAGACAACGAGATGTGAGGGGCAGTGGTGGAAGTGGGTGGGGTGGGAAGGGAGGGGAAGACAGATGCTCAGCTGACTAGGATGAGTGGTAATGGCTCCTCCCCAGCCACCTGCCGCTTCACGCATTACTATATCCCTCAGGGGATGTTGGATGCTGGTGTCAGCCTTATCTCCACAGGCCACACTGAGGGACCTCACCGATGCACAAATCTGTGCACTGAGCCTCTAATTAATTATGTATTGAAACCTTATAGAAGATAGTAGTTAGGTGCCAAAATTCTATATAATAAAAGCCCAGCGACCGTAATGTCAGAACGACCAGAACAACTGCTCAACCAGTCACTATGAGGTGCACTGACCACCTCTCAGTCCCTTTCCCCGGCCAGCAGGCTCTGATCGCTGATGGCGAACGGGGGCCCGGGGTCAGTGGTGGGGGATGCGGGTGGCACCAGGCCAAGGCCCCTGCCCTGCCGGTTGCCCCACACACACAGAGGGTGACCTGCGGCGGGGGTGGGGCTGGCGAGCTGGTAGGAATGGCTGACCTCTCAGTCTCTCCCCTGGCCGTCAGGCTTCCATTGCTGGATGGCGAACGGGGAACCGGGGTGGGTGGTGGTGGGGGGCGGGGCAGGCTGCTGGCAGCCAGGGAAGATGGCCCTGATCGCAGGCTAGGCCTGGGGACCATACCTGCGCACAATTTCATGCGCCGGGCCTCTAGTGAATACTATAAAGTGAACACCAAAGGAGATTAGAGGAGAGAGCAGTAAACACAGATTAGAAGAGAACACTTAACAGGATTGGGAAAAGATCTTGGAAAATGTGGTCAAGAATTAGGTTTATGATGAGAGAAGGTTTTTCTGGATAAAAAGCTCAGAATAAGCAAAGGCATAGAGAAGCAGAAGCAGTGTTGAGGGAACAGTGTGTATTTAGCTAATGTTAAAGAATGAGTTGCATTAGAGAGTGTGAAATTTAATAAGAGAAAAAGAAGTACCTAACAATTACTGAGCATTACTGTATATCATACACTTTACAAATTCTCACCAAAAAATCATGAGATTAGTACTATTTTTTCATTTTAATGATTAGGAGATAAATTTGGAATGAATTAACAAGATCTATGAAAGGAAAATACTATATGCTGTGTGCTGAGTGAGAGGGTGATCTGCAGAAGGAACTGCAGTAGGTAAGAAAAAAGAGAACAGAGTTTGGGAAGTAGAGACAGTACTCATTTGTGACTTAAATTTCACTTTTCATAGACCCTTGACATTTAAAGAACTAATCTATAAAGTGAGTTAAAGAATGCAAGTCTAGGAAAATTCCTAGCTTCAGTGAATAAATTCATAATATTAACACTGAACAGTGACAAAGAAAAGTAGCTTCTTTTTTGAGGTAATGGTAGATCTCATTTCATATAATTTCTTAAAAAGTAATTTCATTCATCATGCAGATTCAGAAATATGCCATACAGATTCTACTGTCTGTCAGTAGCTAAGTAGGTATTATACCCATAAAAAGTCTAAAGTGTTTTCTCAGAAACAAAATGGGACAAGTACAGAGGACAGAAGAGCTGGACATAACTTACAGAAGATAATAGACTTAGTCACTCTTTTCTTCTTTGCTCTAAGTTTGTAGAATCCTTGCATCTCTTTCTCTTTCTCTCTTGCTCTATCTTTCTGTCTTTATTCTTTATTATTTGGATGCTGGTAAATCATACTATAGGAAGTGCAAAGAACAGATAAATGATTATGCAGTTATGAAAATCAGAATGTTAAACTCTGTTAGGATCTGAAAAAATACAATTAATACCAGCAAATACAGTTTTAATATTTAAAATGTATTGAGAAGCTAATGTGAACATTAGGTATAGTGTAGTTTACTTTGGCTAATTTTGTTGTCATATTTGGTAATGATGGCAAACAAAACAGAAAAGACATTTTAAAATTAGAATAAGTGATATAGCATCTATGCTTTTAGGGCACTGCTTTTGAAATTTGACAAGTTTCACTAACAGTTACAGATATACTGAAGGAATTTATAATAAGCTCTAAGATGGAAGAAGTTGGCAATCTTAGGTCAGTACATGGATGTTAGTAAAAGCAGTAATAATTTTAAGTTCAAATTAAAAAAATTACCTAGATCATCAAGTTCTTTATACAAGTTCTGTCATTTGACAGCTGTCAGCAGCATTTCTTGGTAACTATTAATATTTTTAATCTGAAGGGTCAAGGTTTTCATTCTAGGTTATACACTTTCTAACTCTTATTTTAACAAAATAAAGATTAAGTGTTCAAAAATGGCTCCAATAAATTAAGGAATATGGGGGAAAGGAATTAATATTTAGAATATAGTAGATTACAAATATTTGATTCATTAGAATATCTCAAGAGCTGTATTGGTAATGAGATTAATTGAATAATTTTAGTTTAAAATATAACACACGTTAGGTTGAGAAATATTAAACTACATGTTTTGTGGGTTTAAAAATGGAATAAGGCACTTCTACTTTTGGTCAAGATGAGTAACAGTGACCAAACTTACACTTCTACCTGGATCAACAAAAAAAGGGGGGGAAATAATAAAATTTCAAGACTTGGCCTCAGACATCCAAGGACTGTGATCTGGAGAGCTGGTGAACAACTAGGTGAGCCCTGTGTTTACCCCACTTACCAGCCTTGCGAGAGTTTCATTACCATGGAGCGGGGAGGGCAAACCCAAGCAAAGCCCCGTGGACTCACTGCTTTGAGAAGCTGGAGATGCAGAGAAACCACAGTAGTTAAATTTCAGTGGATAGAGGACACAAACGGAGAGAGCTGCAAGAGTGAACTCTGGAGATCAGTAGAGGATTTCCTCTAGCTATTCAGCAGAGCACGGGGGAAGACATTACCCAAGACTGGCGAAAGAACAATTAGAAAGGGTTAGTGAGAACAGTGCTTATACAGTGGCTTTTCTCGCCAGCCATATCAGAGAACACTATAATTCAGGGAGCACTTGGTAGAGTACAAGAAAATATCTAGTCTCAATAATAGGGAATAATTAGACTGAACATTGCTCTGGCACAGACTAACATAACTTAAAGGCAAGAATGAAAAGGATCAAGATGTTTCTAATTTAATTGCATTCTAGAACAAAGCTCAATGTATATATAAGAATAGAAAAAAATCCATTACCCAACAAAGTAAAACTTTATTGTTATTTTCTTGTGAGCATAGAACAAGTCTCATTTTAAAAGGATTCATGTTATATAAAGTGGGTTCTCTGACCACAGTGGAATAATTTAGAAATTATTATTTTTAATCTCGAAAAATTCACAAACATTTGGAAAGTAAATAACACAATTATATATAACCTGTGAATCAAAAACCAAAAAGGAAATTAGAACATAATTTAAATGGAATGAAAATAAAAACAGTTTATTAAAATGTGTGGAATACTATTAAAGCAGTTTTTAGAAGGCAATTTATAGGACTAGTTCCCTATGTTAAAAATAAAAAAAGTCTCAAGTGATCTTGCTTCCTTATTAATAAATTAGACAAGAAGGATAACCACCACGATCACCACCCAAAAATTCATGAAAATCAGAGCATAGAAAATAAAAAAGAAAAATCAGAAAAATCAATGAAACCAAAACTATTTACTTGAAATAAAAGAAATTAAAGAGGTTTCCAAAAAATGAGTGGTTTCTAACGAGACCAACCAGGATAAAGTACAGAAGATACAAATTACCAATTTCAAGAATGAGAGAGGAAACATCACAACAAATTCTACAAATGTCAAATGCATAATAAGCAAGCATTATGAATAATTTTATGTTTATAAACTGACAGCTTACATTAAATACATATTCCTTGAAAGATACAAATTATAAAAGCCCACTGAAGAAGAAACCTGAAAATAAATGTTATGGGATGTAATATACAGACAGTATGGCAACTACAGTTAATAATACTGTACTGCATATTTGAAAGTTGCTAAGAGTGATCTTGCTAAGAGTGATCTTACTAGTTCTCATTGTAAGAAAAACATGTATGTATGTATGTATGTATAGTGACAGATGTTAACTAGACGTATTGTGATCACTTCTAAATAGAAACACTTACGAAGTCATCATGTTGCACATCATGTTGTATGTCAATTATACCTTAATAAAGCTGTTTAAAAAGTTG
This sequence comes from Myotis lucifugus, assembly GCF_000147115.1. Taxonomy (NCBI): domain Eukaryota; kingdom Metazoa; phylum Chordata; class Mammalia; order Chiroptera; family Vespertilionidae; genus Myotis; species Myotis lucifugus. The sequence goes on along the minus strand of NW_005871547.1, from coordinate 280,681 downwards.
GAATTTTAGCAATTTCACATGTTCAATACATACAAACAGTTCATTCTGTTTATTCAGAAATATATTTTGAATGAATAGGAGAGGTTCTTTATTTAGGATATTGCTTTGAAATTACTTTATCATTAAATCCTTATTCATTCAATTATTTTGTATATATGTGTGACTATGTGTCAAGAATTCTGTCATAAAAGCATTTTGGATTGTTTTAAATTTTTACCATGTAAGGCTTCCTTCTAAAAGCTTAGTACAGAAATATTAATTTAGCATTTTAGCTAATTGTAAAATGGCCAGTGTAAGAAGTTAGAGGAAATAGAAAAATAATGGCCTTATAAATATCAGTTTTATTTCTCTATCAGTATCCTCAATGGTGCCCACCTTGACAAACTACTATCCCAATTTTGTAAAGATGTGGTTCTTTGACAGTGTAGCCACTTAAGACAATATTTGTGAAATGCCATAAGTAACTAAAAAGAAAGGAAACAAACCAGATCATTTTGTTCTCTGGCTTAATAAAACATTGACCACAGTTAGGTAATTTGAGGATCAGTGTCATTAATAAAATTCACTACAATTGTAAAGTATTATCAAAAGAGCATATCAGATTCCAAAGCTTATTGTCCAACCTAATCACTCTCAACAATGAAATGATACAACAGCAAAAGAAAGAGGAAGTTATCTAAATTGATCTCTGTGGTTTCAGAAAATTTTCTCAACTTAATCATTGATCTTCATCTGCATGGGTCTTTGAGAAAGCCATTCAGAAGCTTTTACATGCTATCATATCACTCAAGAAACATATTCAACTTATCCTAATATTGAAAGTAAGGTGATGCGCAGCAATTACAGCCAATAAACTTAGTACCCATCACTTTAACAACGTTCAAATGAAATATTAATCAGAACACTTGTAAACATTCAAAAAGAGAGTGATGCTTATTTGTCAGCAACATGGTTGCACTAAAACAAGTCACTACAGACTTTATTTCCACTTTCAAATTGTCTGCCTGAGAATGAGTAAGGGAAAGCAGAAATCATACGGATTTTGGTAAGGTTATTATCAATGTTTTCCATCCACCCATGTATGTCAGGTGGAGGAATGAGACTTTAGTAAAAGAAGGTCCTTGTACACTGAACATTATGTGATTTAATCAGAAAGCATCTTTACTTTTTATCTCTCACTGTTCTTTGAATTTACTCTGAGAGGGATGTACTTCTGCTTTCCTAGATGGAAACTTCGCTAATTCCTTGAGTTTTCTGAACCCTCTTAGTCAAATATTTTACAGCCGCTTTAAGCTGCAAATATAGACTCGATTTAGAAATTAGACATAAATTCACATAATACCAAAACTTCTATATTTAATTCCAAGTAGTTAAAATCTCTCACCCAAAAGGATATTCTAAATAGGACGCTGAGGAAAAAGGACATGGTTCACCTCTTTTCTGCATCATCTTGCTTACGACAGCTTTTTGACACCGTTCATGTCAAGGAGGCAAATAATGATTTCCTTATGATACAGAAACTATTTTTGATTTCCTTATGATACAGATTTCCTTATGATACAGATTTCCTTATGATACAGAAACTATTTTGCTAGCAGAATTTTGAGTGGGTTGAACTATGCTCACCTCTTGCAGTAGACATGACTAATATTTACTTATTAGCCTCTTCTATACTAATTATTTATTTATGGGTCATAATTCACTAATTTGATTTGTGGAATTTTGAGTGTAGGACCCTTGAGATGGGTCTGCAAACTCAAGTTCAGTATTCTTTAAGAGTCTTAAAAATTAAATGCAGCCCTTTTTATTCACATGTTAAGAATCCTACTTTAATATATAAACATATATAGGTAGAACACTTTATTTTTCTATGGCATCTAAAAGGAATAAGTTATTTCTCTTTGTGTCTGAGTACACAGACACACATGCACAACACATTTTTAAAAGTTGCAAAAAGGAGTAATTTAATAAAATAAATTAGGGGAAAGAGAGAATATGAGGCTTTTATCTGGACTAGACCCATAAAGTCATTAGAATCTGTACTGACCAAAGGAATATATTTCTTTATATGTGTATATTTAGGTATTTGTGTCTTTATATTTGCACAAATAAATGTATAAGTATTTTAACACACATTTTCCTTTCACAAAAATCAGCAATAATTTCAAAAGAAACTGAAACTGTTAACCGTACTGGTTTTCCGTACTCATAATCTTATCTAGACAGGCATGTTTTTATCACATAAACCTCATCTCATGTGTCATACCTAATAGATCCAAGATTGGGCACCCACATCCAAGGAAAGCCAATGGATAGCTTTCCTGTAACCTATGAAAAGGCTGTTATTGTGAATTAGCCACATTTATTGGTCCAATCAGATTTCCTCTCTTGGGTATTTGAACTACAGCAAGTGAAAAATGTTAAGCAGAAAGAGATCTGTAAAGGGGTACTTCATGAGGAATTATCTCAAAATGAAGTTGTTATAAAGTAGAAAGGATGGCTGCATGTTTATGTTCCCCCAAAATGTATATGTTGAAACCCAGTCCCCAATGGATTGGTATTAGGAGGTGGAGATCTTGGGAGTTGATTGGGGTTAGATTGGGTCATGAAACTGGAGACTCCATGCTGGGATTCATGCCCTTATAAAAGGAATTGAACTCTATATCAGATACTGCATCAGCCAGAACCTTGGTCTAGGACAGGGGTGGGCAACCCCTGGCATGTGTGCCAAACATGGCACGCCAGTAACTTTTGCTGGCACGCAAAACCCTCTCTTATAATCTTCCATTTACATTTTTTTCTTAATATCGACTTTTTTATTTTTCAGATAAATTCAGTGTAGGTGCATCTTAGATAAATAAATAATTTTACATAACAAGTTATCTTAAAGACCATAGACATGGATTGACGAGAGAGGGGAAGAGCAATTTCTATGCCTCTGTCTTAACTCTCCCTGCCTTCCTAGATCCGACCAGTGTTTTGGTTTCATCCACATACACTTGTGAATCTTTGTTCTCAGTGATGAATTTTGTTAAGTCTCATAATAAGAGTAGCCTGACGGATGAAAGTAGTAGCTCGTGCATATCTCTGAAGGTCACGAAATATAAACCTGATGTAAAATATCTGTCATCAGTGATGCAGCAGCAGAAGTCCCACTGATGATATCAAACGGAGTCATAAAGTTTTCTGTCAGACTATCAGTGTACATGTATACATTAAAAAATAAATGTATTTTTCATCATCATATACTGTGTTATTATCGCTCGAATGAATTTTATTATTTCTTCAAGTTTCTTCACATACGTACACCTTGAGATATCAAGTAGGCGTAACATGTTCTCAAAAAATTAGGATTGGCACACAGAAGAATTTTGAGTCAGAGATTTTGCTGGTTTTGGCATGCACTCACAAAAAGGTTGCCCACCCCTGGTCTAGGACATCCCAGCCTCCAGAACTGTGAGAAATAAATGTCTGATGTTTAAGCCCTGCTGCTGTCTATGGCATTCTGTTACAGCAGGCTGAGCTGACTAAGACAACGACTAAGACAAATCAGCCGAAGCTCAAAGTAAATTTATAGATAAGAGGGTAAGATCAATCATCTGTAGTGAGAGTTAAAATATTTATAAAGACTCCAAGAATAGATTGAGGAGCTCATCTATAGAATTGTCTCAAATTCTAAGGATAATTCTGATTCAGGTGAATGCCCACTATCTCTCCTTCACTTGTTCCTTGTCGTCTTATTTTCCTTAAAATTCTCATTCTTGCAACTAAAAAATATTCTAAACTTATCAAGATTCAGCATAAGTAAGTTGCTTAGAAGAAGAAAAAAGTAGTCTGGCTAGGTGGCTCAGTTGGTTGGAGCATTGTCCCATGTACCAAAAGCTTGCCTGTTTGCTTTCCAGTGAGGGCAAATACCTTGCAGGTTCGATCCCCAGTTAGGGCACATAGGGGAAGTGACAGATCAATGTTTCTCACATCAATGCTTCTTGCTCTCTTTTCTTTCCTCTCTAAAAAAAACTAAAAATCAGTAAAAAACATATCTTTGGGTGAGGATTAAAAAAAAGGGCTTCAAATTGCAGTTTTATTACTTATCACCAGTATGATCTTTAGCAAGTTACTTAATGGTCAGTTTCTCTCATTTTTTAAAAATTAACTTTATTAAGCTATAACTTACATAAAATATTATATACAAATTTGAAGTGTACAGTTAGAAGACTTTGAAGAAATGTATATATCTATTTTAACTATCACCGCAATCAACACACAGAATGGTTTCCTCCAAAGAAGTACCCACATGCCATTTTGTAGCTAGTGTCTCCCTGCTCTCCTGGTCTCAGGCAAATACTGATCTCTTTTCTGTCAGTTCTATTCAATTTTGTTTTTTCCAGAATTGTACATAAGTGCAACATTACAGAATCTTACAAGTTCATTCATGTTGTATGTATCAGTTGTATATTCCTGTTTATTGCTAAAGAACTTTTCCACTGTATAGTTATACCACAATTTGATTATTTAGTCATGTGTTGATTGAAATTATTTTTCCTAGGTTTTGTTTTTGTTATTGATAAAACCTGTTACAGACATTTGAGTACAAGTCTTTTGTAGCCTTTTCCCCCTCTTGGGTTTTATATTGAGGAATGGAATTCCTGAATCATGCATGATTAAATTGTAAGAAGTTGCCAAATAATTTTCTAATATATGAGACTTCCAGTTTGTTAACATTTTCACCAATGCTTAGTAGCACTAGTCCTTTTCATTTTAACCTTTCTAGTGAGGGTGTATTTACCTCATTATGTTTGTATTTTGCATTTTCTTGAAAACGAATGACTTGAAACATTTTTTTTCATGAACATGTTGGCCATTTTTAGATCTTCTTTTGTGAAGTATCTATTTAACTCTTTGTCCATTTTTAAATCAAATTACTATTCTTGAAATTGTGAAGTTGTACTTGTTAAATTTATTCTTAAGTATTTTAAGTATTTGATGCTATATTAAAATATATAAATTATATATACATGTATACACATGTATACATATACATATGTAAATGTATATATGCTTTTGTTTTACAACTTTTCACTGGTGCTGTTTATGAATACAATTGATTTTACATATTTACTTGTATTCTTTAATATTAGTAAATTCACTTATTCTTATATATTTATTTATTTTTGAATTCTTTAGGGTATTCTATATACATAAACATATTGACTAATAGTAAAGATAGCTAGCTTTACTTCTTTCTTTCAAATCCAGGTGCCTTTTCTTTCTTTTTTTTAATATTGCAGTGTTGAACATCTAATACAGAGCTGAATAAAAGGAGATAGAGTAGACAGCATTAATTGTTATGAATAGATGTTGAATTTTTTCAAAAAAATTAACATTTATTAAGATGATAATATAACTTTTCTTATTTAAAAAAATTATTGTTAAACGTATTACAGATGTTCCCCTTTTTCCCCCATTGGCCCCCTCTTCCCCACTCCCCCCGACCTCATGGCTTGAGCCCACTATTGTCTGTGTCTGTGGGTTATGCATATGTGCATACAAGTTCTTTTTTTAAATATATTTTTATTGATTTTTTTACAGAGAGGAAGGGAGAGGGATAGAGAGTTAGAAACATCGATGAGAGAGAAACATCGATCAGCTGCCTCCTGCAGGCTCCCCACTGGGGATGTGCCCGCAACCAAGGTACATGCCCTTGACCGGAATCGAACCTGGGACCCTTGAGTCCGCAGGCTGATGCTCTATCCACTGAGCCAAACCGGTTAGGGCCATACATGTTCTTTGGTTAATCTCTTCCCCAACCCCTTCCCTCTAGCAGTCTGTTCCGTGCTTCCATGTCTCTGGATCTAAATTTTCTTATTAAGTAGGTTAATTCATAAATTCTATTGTTTGGTTTTTTAATATTAACTCAAACTTGAATTCTTGGTATAAACCCTTCATGGTCATAATATATTATCCTTTTCACATATTGCTGGATTTACTTTGCAATATTCTATGAAAGACTTATATTTTAGTTCATGAGAGATCTATTTTTATCCTCTTCTTTTTTGTGATGTCTTATTCTGGTTTTGGTATCAGGTACCTCTGGCTTCATAAAATTGGTTGATCAGAGTTTCCTCTCACTCTATTTGCTGAAAGGGCTTGTGAAGTTTTGGTGACATCAATTGATGTCATCTCTTCCTTGAATGTTGAATTGACAAGTACACTCACTTGGGCCTAGAGAGTTTTGTTTATGGAAAGGGTTTTTTTATTATTATAAAATCAGTTTCTTTAATCTACATGTGACTATTCAGATTTTCCTTTTATTTCTTTTTTGCAACTTTGGCTATGTGTGTAATTCCATATCTTAATTCATAAAATGAAGATAATGTTTATATACTTCTCCTAAAGCTGCTGAAAAGATTATGTAAGTTCATATATTATAAATACTTAAAGCAGAATTTGACATAGGGTAAACAAACCCAAGGGCAACTGTTAGCTGTTAAAATACAACAATTATTATTATGCACTGAACTGAGATCAAAAGCACACAGGATAGTCTTTTATTCTAGTTAAAGTCTGAGAAGTAATAATTGTAACAAAAATTAACAGTTATTTAAATTTATTGAGCTTGTGACATGTCCCCAACTCATAAACAAATTGGATTTCTAATAATCTTAATGGAATGTCAAATTAAATTTTTAGAACAATTAAATTAAATTGTTAGAAACCATTTCAAATAAATAAATTGAAAGTTTGAAGGCCTGTGTAAGTAGAGATTTAATATGTTCTTTATATTTCTTATTGTAAATTAAGAAACAATAGATATCGCTGAGCCATGAAATTTTACACATGACGTTAAGACTGAAGACAAGAAATTATATATCAAATGCTTAATAACAGTGCTTGATTTCATGTAGAATTGAGAATGCTTTTGGTTACTAACAGAAAGCAATATCAGCATGGCTTTTTAAAAATTCAGCATACTGGAATATATAACTAGAAGTTTAGAATTAGTGTTAGCTTCAGAATTGATTAATCTAAAAGATAATAGATTTTAAGTAGCAAATTTCTTTTTCTTTATCAAATTGTCATATTCACCTTAAAACTAGATCCTAAATCTTTCCATGTTCAACACTTATCCCCTTCTTTTTGAAGGTGTAGAGAGTGGGTCAGTATTAAAAATTATATGCCATAATTAAAAATTAACTGCCACCAAGTGAATATCATGCTCTGAATGGCTCAGGCCTGGCTTCCTTAACAATCTCTTCTAGTAAGTGTGATGCTGTTACCATAATTGGTTGAGACTATACAGAGTCCCCTGCTAGAAATGGAATCAATTCCCTAAGTTACATTGCAGTTATGCAGTGGGATAAAGGTGGCATAGATGTTGTGGTATCATTCACAGTATCCATTATCCTTTATTTTGCCATAGCATGCACTGTTATTTCCCCCCATATTCCATTATTTATTTCTTCCTTAGTAAGGGAATACTCAGATTTTTAGCTATGTACATGGTCATTTAACAAAGATATTCTGTTTTCCAGGCTAGCATGCAGTTAGCTGTGATTATATGGTTAATTTCTGGTCAAAGAAATGTCATGTGCAGCATGATATCCTTCCAGGATATGTCCTTAAATAAGGAGCATGTTCTCCTCATCCTTCTCTCTTCCTGAAGTTTTGGTATTGATTTGATCGCCACAGCTTGAAAAACCATCTGGCTCATGTTGAGGATGGCTGAGTAAGAGGAGCCGGATCCCTGATGATCATGGAGCTCACATCAGCCCTGGATTATTTAGCTCTGCACTTCATCTTCTTGAGGGATAGAAATTTATATTTTATTTCAGCCATTATTTATTCCAAGTGTATTGGCATTTATGGATAAATCTAATCTTAACTTATACTTAATTAATTTTCCAAAACAACTGACTGCATTGTATTACTGCACTTTTTAAAAGACTCATCTTAATAGTATAAATTGATTTGGACCAATATTTGGGGTTGTGAATCCCTAGGCTCCATATTCATAGTTGAGTAACATGAAAAAAAATCTCTAACTTTCCTTAGGCAAACACCTACAGGCTATCATCTACTAAATCTTTCTGGAATGCAGAATATACGTTAGCCTATGTTTATTTATATATGAATACTAGCAGAAAAACACAAAAAATGTACTAGGTAAGTAGAATCTCTTTCAGTTATCAAACCTGAATGATAGCTATAGGAAATCAGTGAGTCCCATTTATTCACTCTGTTCATTCCTTTGCACTTATATCCTTCCAGACTCGTTCATCAATTTCACTTTAGTTTATCTCAGTTTCTATTTTTGGCACCTGCGAGATACTGATGCTTTTTGTTTATTTGTCTATGCACCTCAGCCCCAGACTCTTCCCACTCAGTCCCTGTGGGGATACTCAGACTAGAGAAATCCATCTTCCTTTACCATGAACACATTTATCTGAGGCCTAACAGAACTGATCTTTATCTTCAAAAGTTAGAAAATTCAGTTACTTTGGCAACAACTCAGGGATTAGTTAGGTTCTCCAGGTTTAACATAATAGAGCACGAATAAAACACTTTTTGTGTAAGAGGTTCAGACAGTAAATAACAGGACAGAAAACAAGGTCCCCTAAAGGGGAAGCAAAGTCCTGAGCCAAAGTTTAAGGTGCACGTTCCTAGGAGGGAGGGCAAGGGGGATGTGATCCATCCCTCTGGCTGCCTGGCTGCCTACGGAGTCTCAAGGCAGAGCATCCTTGCAGGGCTGTTTCAGGTAGTAATGCGCTGCTCTGGTCGGGCTTTGTCTTTATTCACAACACATTCATGTGTCTCAGCAGGGGAGGGGGGACTGCACTGTTGCCTGCCAGCCTGTCCTCTTTGACTCTGCCGAATAAGCTGAGTGGTAACTCTCCATTAGTGAGGAGAGAGGCAGAGAGAGAGAGAGAGAGAAACAGAGAGAGACAGACACGCATACACTGAGATACAGAGGAAGAAAAACCACGCAAAAAGGAAAAGGGGAGGGGGGGGCTAAGGATGCTCTCCGGCACACTCATATGTTAGGTCTCTGCGAAGGCAGGAGGCTGCAGGAGCAGCAGCAGCAGGCTTTCGGCAGTGATTCTAACTACTGCCCATAAACACCGTGGTCAGGACGACTTTGAAGAGGCAATGTATTACTTAGGCGTAGAACACTAGCTCTGCTAAAACTGGGAGTGCAAACACCCCCGTTTTCTCATTTAGAGACTTGCATCTTTTCGGCACTCCACACTATCAGGACACTCTGCTTCTACAGGTAAGACACAGTTAAGATTTACATATCTGTTACATTATTGTAGTTTTACACACTTTAATCATGATGACTTCTTAATATAGTGCCAGCTTTCTCTCGATCTGCTGTGTTTTTCTTACTAGTCTCTCTTCAAGAAAATATTTTTTAATGAAAAACTGCAATTAAATGAAGGAACTACCAAATCTTCCCTAAAAGGAATGTATATGATGGTCTGCTTCCCCATGAGCTCTGAGTTCATAGTTGGGAACTTGATCTCAAACTGTGATCTGAGATGCAATTCATAATGTATATTATTTCTAAATGTACAAAATTGTTCACTATAATTTGGATAAGACATAATTCTTCCCTGTCTACAGTGTTATGCTGTATATATGCTTCATAGTATTTTATTAACTTCTATAGTTTGGGGGAAACCAATGATGAGGTTTATATCTTATAAATTTTGATCAGATCATTACAATGTGGGGGTTATGCACTCATTCACAAACATGTGCTATGATAGTCTTATCTAGAAGGTGTTATCAAGAGCCTGTATGTATATAATTAACAGGTACCCGCAGACATGTGAAATGGTGATATTAAGAGAAAATGCAAGGGCATTGACAATTTATATATTGTATCATATCACTGAGTCTTAAGTTTTTCTAATGAAAATTTACCTTTTTAAAAATTCTGCTCAATTTTTACCTGTCGTTATTTTATTATATATTTATATATGATTAGCTCTTAGATGAGGTCATTTAAAGTTGCTGATATTGCTTAGAAAACTGTAATAATAGAAACACATTAAAATGTGTTATGAGTTTATAGAGAATGCAGGAGTAATATTGTCAACAGGTTTGTAAAATTTTGCTCTTCTGAGTTTTAATAAGAACATCTTGCAGTGTTACTCACTTGTAACTTGGTTTACATTCTGCTGTCCTGTTCAGGGTCCCGCTAACTTGGTAGGCTGATTACATTGCTGTATATGATCAGAGCTAAAAGCACTGGACGATGCTAATTATCAAGCCATTTTTACTTGACATTTTAACTTAAATTGACCCCAATGACTATGTTTTCTTTCCTTGTGTTTCTGTAGTGTTTTCCTTTATTAATCATATTTTATATGAGTTGCTCCTAATCAAATTATCTCACATGAAGTATTTACATGCTAGTCATCTGGAATCATTAGAGTGACATTTGGCAGTTAATGGCTTTCACTCTTACATACAATAAAATATATAGCATAGGATTAAAGCATGTTTAACAGTAAAGTATTGTGAAAATAGAAGCATTTGCATGCACAAATACATAATTCATTGGAAGACTTGTGATTCTTGTTCCTATGCATGACTTATTTCATTTTCCAATTTCACTTACAAATGGTTTAAATCCATGGGGAGTATATGTAAAATATTCAATTGACTGAGAATGTGAAAATTAAAGGAGGAAAGAATTATTACTGCAGTGACTTTTTTAGGACTTTTGGTAAGTTGGTAACTGGTACAAATGTAAGGAATTCATTTTAGAGTTTCTCCTAGGGTGTACTAAAAAAGAAAGAAAAGGTGATGTGAAATATATGTTGGCCTGTGAAATTACTTGGGGAAAAAGTAAATGATTAAAGAGTAGAGAAGGGGTGTATAGTCTGTAAAGGGAAGAATATTTTCAATAAACATGGAGTAAATTCTATATTCTTTTATGACTGGCAGGAAAAAAAGACATACCATTTCTCAAGCATGTATGAAATCTCATTTGGCCAAATATCTAATTGAAAAATAATGGTTCTTTTTACTTAGTTACCATATTTGAATATGCAATTACCAAATTTATATCTTTCCTGAAAGGTTTCTTGGAACTATATAGTTATTTTAAAGTTTTTATTTTGAAACTTTTTAATTTAGTATTAAAATTACTTACCCCAAATGGTTTAGTTCAGTTATCTCTTTTATCCAAAAAGAAACATGTCTACATTTTATTTTTTAATATACTACAAAAGCACCATGTAAATACAACATATAGCAGAGCTGTATACATAATTACATGATTGTATAAACATTTGGTATCATGCTCATTTTGTTTTCATTTCCTCCAAATCTCTAGTTTTTATAACTATGTAAGAACTTTAAAAATGTCTAATAAGAGTAAATCCATAATTCACAGGATTTCCAAGGCATTGGAATTTTAAACTATTTCTGTGAGAAACTATTTTTAAATTATAGAGAATAAGCATCATATTAATAATACTTTTATTTATTTATCCCAAAGTTACCTAAAACATATTGGTAGGAATATGTTCTTTCTCTCAATTTCTTTATAGTTTCAACTTTCTGATTGAGAAAGTTTGGGAAAGTTTATTTTCTGTACCATTTTTTGTTGAGCTAGATCACAAGTTGGAAGTTTACCTGTATCTTGATCTTTTAATATAAGATTAGGTAATATAGTCATCATTGCACCACCTTTGACATTTGTTGAGTTTTAATGTGGCACAGAGCTAAGATGGGACTTGGTTAAGAAAGTTTGAGGCTTGGCTGATATAACAAGAGTCAAAAACAAAACAGTTCATTTTCTTATTATCTAAGAGGAATTTATCTATGTGTATATTCCATCAACTATTTATAACTTGTTGACCAGATTCAGTTTTCATTGATGTGGCATTGGTTTACTGAAATTTTTCTCTTTGATTTTCTACAGGAATTTTGTTTTGATAATTCTGGGGTATCACATAAGCCTTTCATTTGGAATCATGGACAGTTCCTTTGAAATTACAAAAAAATATACATAATTCTAGCCCTTTTCATCATTGAAGCATGAATAGAAATAGCTACAACTATAAATTTCTGAAGTAACAAGCTAGAATAAGTAATGAGGGACCTCCAGCTAGTTTTCTGGTTCAGCTACTTCACTTAAAAATATTCTTGGGCTGTGATGTGGATCCTAGAAATCAAAGCTCCTTGCTGATCTCAGTGACAGAACTAGCAAGTAGCAGCTTTCTCGTGCTCCCCACAGGCACAGGTGAATACTGACCCTCCAGAGAATTTTTTGGACTGAAATAATTTTTGTATTTTAAGTTATGTAAATGTAAAATATCAGAGCCCCCAAAAGTTAAGAATAATCATACTTGTAAAATGGCTGATTGCCTGTTTTGAGGTCAATTGCAGTCAACATTTTAAAAGTCATATTACAGAAGCCTGAAACAGTCATAAACATCCAATGTCAAAAAATATGACCTCAGTATTCTTTCACCCAATATTAATGTTTTTATGCATGTATTACCCATCAGTCTTTAAAAATATTGTGGCAGTATGCTTTGGTTCAAGGAAAGGAAAAACAGGAAAACCTGTTCATTTAATAAAATGCTAAATTACAATGTTTATTATTAGTTTTCTTAAAGTATTTCCCCTCCAAATCTAGTTAAAACAGTTTTTAAAGAACAAGCTTATTCAAATACATTCAAGACCATTAATTTTATTTAAAAAATTGTTTTATTCACACTTTTAAAAAACATAACCACCAGACAGCAAGGTACGTTTGGTAACACAATTACATGAGTATATGTGTGAACTCATAATAAAAACAATGCTAATTTTAAAACAAAGTGCCCATTCATTTACTTTCCTAAAACTGTGTACATGCAAAATGGCAAAACCAAACCATCTTAGTTTATACAATTGTTTGTATGTTATGTAATAGCAGCATACCTAACAAGGTAAATGAACTTGTCCATATGTAGAAAGGTTAAGTTGTTGTTACTTCTGTAGTGTACAAAAGTTGGAGATTAAAGAGTTTCCCTTTCATGAGCTAACTTTATCAGATTAAAGGGTTCCTGACATTTCAGGAAAGTTCTGTTCAAATTAGCTTTCAGTGTTTTCTTTAATCTGCACAGGCAACTATTACATGGTTTAAGGTTACTCTTAGAAGGTTACAGAGTCCAATTAATTAGTTTCTGCTGTTAGATATATACATTGTAAATATAAACCATCGGGTTCCAATAGAGAGATTAATTCAATTTCTACATGAGAAGACTGGGATCAATATTCTCTTTTAAGTATTATAAGACAATATACTAACCATTAGGCAATTATTTAATGAAGGCCAAATTCTAGTTGTGATTAAAAGATATTATATTAGCATTTTAAAACAGCATATGTAATGCTTAATCTGTTTAGTAAACACAGAATATGACTTGGGAGTCTTTGGAAAGTGATATTATTCCAAAGATCCTTTACTTTTTAAAATGTAAATAATCATTGTTTGGTTTTTTTTTTAAGAAAACTTTATATGAAGAAATTAATTGCCATATAATTCAATTTGTTATTATTTTTCTTAAAACAGTAACCAAAACATTTGTGTGGATTAGGGGAGATACATATTACAAGCATTTTAGTAAAACTAATTCTGTTTAAAAGCTCATTTACACCCTTATTTGCTATAATAAATCCCAAATCATATTTGCAGAATACATTCCTCATCATCATCTGGAATACCTCTAGAATATCACCACCATGTCTTTTTTAAAACCTTGGTCTTCTAAATGATGTTTCATTTCCAACTGAAAACATGTGGTAAGTCCAGATGTTCAAGCACTACCACTCCCCAAAGGCTTACAGTTACAGGTTGATTCAGGCATGGATATGTATAAATATACACATCAGATCCCTAACTTAAAATTAGAACACAGACTGCGAAGTGCATAAAAATGGTAGGAGACCACAGTTGGCTGTGTAAACCCCTTGTTTAAATGAAAATGCACTTTCTAGCCCATCAGTGCAGCACATCTGATAGAGTCAATACATTCTCAAAAAAGTACTAATATATATGTAAAAGGATAGATGATATGTATGGCTTTATTGTCCGAATGAGAAATGCGATTTATGTGGTAACCCTATTTTAAGTAACTTTGAATGGCATCATTGGTTCATTTGGGAAATTCCAGGGTTCAAAGAGTTTAAAATGATTGATTCCTCTAGTAATTTCAGTGATGAAGGCATAAACAAAGAAGTTGGTTGTAGGAATAATAACTTACATGTTCTGATGTCCTAACAGTTTATTCAAACCTCAAAATAACAAGAAGAATGTCAGAAGAACTCCCTTCCTCAGGGGAAGCTAGCACTTGCCAACTAAGGATATTTATGGTGCTTTGCTGGCTACTTCATCCAGACAGATACAACAAAGGTTCGTGATAGAACAATAGTGAAAGCAGCAGACAGGTTTATGAACCACAGGGTGACTCTCCTGGGACTCCCCCATAATTGAGTTTTTTTTACATTATGCACTCATTGCTTTATTTATTTTTCTTTTTTTTCTGCCCATTGTTTATAGCAGGGGTCCTCAAACTTTTTAAACAGGGGGCCAGTTCACTGTCCCTCAGACCGTTGGAGGGCCGGACTATAGTTTAAAAAAAACTATGAACAAATTCCTATGCACACTGAACATATCTTATTTTGAAGTAAAAAAAACAAAACGGGAACAAATACAATATTTGTATTTGCATGTGGCCCGCGGGCCGTAGTTTGAGGACGCCTGGTTTATAGTCACATTTCCAAGAGTCTGAACAAGGGTAAGAAACCCATCTTCAGCATTTTCTTAGTTCAAAATTCATTATACATGTTGTAATCAGATTTCCCAAACCAGTCAATAACTTTCCCTCTGGTCAGAGCACTGTTACTAAGCCAAAACTTGTAAGGTTGAAATGACCAAGACAAACTCCACTATCAGTGATTGGTACATGGTATTAGTTTCCACATGTGTGGGAAAGGAAATAGACTCTGCCTGGATGCAGGTTATGGTATAAGCAAAGTCTTGCAGTCCAATTAGTCCCCTGATTTAAATCCATCTTTGGTCAATCTTTGTCTCACTCTACTTAAATTAATGGAGGACACATCTTACAAAGATGGGGAAAAATAATCAAGTCTACTGGAAAATTTGATCCAAGAGTAGAACCATGCAGCTAATATAATAGACACAAAATGTCCTTTTATTTCTAATAGAATAGGGAGATGGAAAGAAGAAGCCAAACCGATTCAATTGCTCCTTCTACCTTCTAAACATCACAGTAAATCGGCTCTTGCTCAAGCTGTAATTAGAGAAATATTTTCTGATCAAAGGGAACTTTTATAATGAATAAGAATTACTACTACTGCTTCTGATGTTGCTGCTACTAATACTGATTGAGTATATTTCCAAATGTCATTCTAGACACATTATGTGTATTATGTAATTATAAAAAAGTGTATGAAGTCAAAGTTAGTATCCCTATTTAAACAAGACAAGGTAGACCTGGTTAGGCAAAGTATCTTGATGAAGGACTTAAATGAAAGACAATTCTGAGTCTCCCAACACCTATAACCACTAGGATTTGATCTCTATGATTTTATTCTAGGAATCTACAAGTTATTTAGTGGAAGTTTACAAGATATACACCAGCCAGTAGGAAAACAGAACAGAAGAAATAAGAAAAATACAAAGCTTGAAGTGTTTTAAAAATTTATGACTAATCAACTTCAGTAATCAATCCTTGCTAGCAACTATACACATTTTATTTTCTCTTTACATCTGTTACTTTTACAAATCTGCAATGTGTACTTTTTAAAAATGCTGAAACTGAACTGAGTGCAGTTTTCTTTTTATTCCCAGAATTTATGAAGTAGTTATTTTCAAGCAAATTGTCTAACTCGTGGGTATGTCAGAATATCATTGTTATGCCCTGTCATAAAAATGTGAATAGGTTCTTATTGTGGCTTAGAGCCTCCAGCCAAAAACAATGGATCTGCTTGCTACTTTTAAGCCAGGATGGTTTATTGGCCAAAGAGTTAGTTATTCCCTCAAACATTCTTAAGATTTTGATTCTGGTACCACTTCTGCTATGTAATTTGCAATAATTTATTTATTGCATTTCTCAGAGTCAAAGTAACCTAGTGAATGCCAATCTTCACTTCATATATTCCCACTCAAATCATTTCCTTTGGAAATCAAGAACTCTGAATCATCCCAATTCAGTTCATGAAGTCATTTAAAAATATAGATGATATAGAATTCACAGATACTTCAAACACAAACTGCAATGTGCATCTGAATTTTAATTATATTTACAGAAAACTTCATGATTTTTTTATGGGAAAGTCTCCGAATTCTTGTCAATTAGTCCCTTGATTTAAATCTGACAATCTATTGCCCACTCTACTTAAAATAACAGAGGTAAAACCTTATATTGCATGTAACCTTTCCTAGGTCCTTAGTCTAGAAACACTTGTATATTTGTGTGTATGTTATCGTTTTTTGGTTTGAACAAACAGGTAGCTAAACAAATAAATGTCTGCACATACAAACTAAGATTTACTGATTTGCTTGCTCAGAATGAACTTCAAAGGCTATCCTAAATACCTACATTTGGCAAAATTCAGGTTTGTCTACATCTAGAAAAATACAAAATGTTAAGCCAAGAATTCTAAAAGGTCACAAAGAAGCGTTATGATTTGAAAGCAATTGCTAATGTTCTTAAATTTGCTAAAACTACATTTCGAGTGAATCAGTACCCGAGAGTAGGGTGAGACACTCTTACCCTACATTGTTTTTAATTTTTTCCTTTGAACATTTCAGGGGTTCTGAAGATTTATTTCATCTTAAATGGTGCATATTTATTTTTCTTTCCAGTTTTTGGTAAGGAAGGTTATTATAGGCCTGCCCTTCCTGATAATTATTATCAAAGCTTCCTTGATTGCAGGAATGCTTGAAGAGAATGCAGGCTGGTTAAGTGACTACATAGCACCCACATTTTCCTTGACAAAACTAGGTGAAACATTCCTTCCTGGCCTTTGATGTTGTTTTGATAAGGCCAAATTTGATAAGACCGTAATTTTCAGCTGTCCTCGGGTTAAGAAACAGGAACCAATTGGTTACCAATAGATTTTCCATACCATAACTTTGTTTTCAAGACAAGAATAGAGGCAAACAGCTGGAGGTACAGGTCCTAGCCAAGTTTATCAAATATGCAAATCAAGGCTATAGTGACAGCATTTGGCTAAGATTCTTGTGGGTATACATGAATCAGCTGACTGTTGCTTAAAATACTGGTTTAAAAAAATCAATGATAAAACAAAATATAGGAGTTTTAGATTATAATCCCAAATATAAACTAATGTCTATGATATCATTCTGACATAAACTATTGAAAGAATTAAATGGGAGAATTGATACATCTTTTGCATAGAATTTCAAATAATTCATGTGGACACTTCATCTTCCAGGAGGGGGAGCCTGACTCTCCATTCCGTAAGTGTCGGATGCTCCTGGCTCAGCTGTGGGCAAACTACGGCCCGCGGGCCGGATACGGCCCGTTTGAAATGAATAAAACTAAAAAAAAAAAAAAGACCGTACCCTTTTATGTAATGATGTTTACTTTGAATTTATATTAGTTCACACAAACACTCCATCCATGCTTTTGTTCCGGCCCTCCGGTCCAGTTTAAGAACCCATTGTGGCCCTCGAGTCAAAAAGTTTGCCCACCCCTGTCCTGGCTCCTAGCTCCTTCCTTCCATAGAGGATAGTGTGGAAGGGGGTGGGATGGGGAGGAATTTTATAGTGAAGAAACTTGACACACACCATCTCAGCCAGGTGGTCAAAGTTCGCATCAACGGTGTATCAAATAAAAACAAATCAAGACTCACGTGGTACCATACATAGTTATCCCAATATTACTGGCTATATTTCCTAACCTGTACTTTTTATTTCCATGACTATTTTTTAACTACAATCTGTACTTTTCAATCCCTTCACCTTTTTCAGCCTGTCCCTTAAACCCCCTACCCTCAGGCAACCATCGGGGGTGAGGGGGAGATATTCTTTGTAAAGTATATGATTGTTTAATGACTATGCTGTACACCTGAAAGTAATACAAAATAATACTGAATGTAAATGGTAATTGAAAAAAAAAATTTTAAGTATTTGTTGTTGTGTTTTTTTTAAAGAGAACAAGTCCAGACTTAGATAAGGAGAAACTTTATTCAAAAAGACTACAGTTATGTGCCACATAAGAAGTTTCAGTCAAAGATGGACCACATATATAATAGTGGTATCATCCTCTTATATAATAAAAGCCTAATATGCAAATTGTCCCCTTAACTGGGAGTTCGACCAGGATTTTGACCAGGGGGCGGGGCTGGTGGTGTAGCGGTGGCAGCTAGCAGCCACTAGGGACCCTACCTGTGCACAAACTTCGTGCACTGGGCCTCTAGTAAGATTATAATGGAGCTGAAAATTTTCTATCACCTACTGACACCGTAGCCATCTAATGTGCACCATTGACGTAAGCAAACCTACTTTGATGCCTGCCAGTCATATATAAAAAAGCATAGCACATTCGATTACTTACAGTACATGATACTTGATAATGATAATAAACAAGTGTGTTACTGGTTTATGTATTTACTATCCTATAAGTTTTACTGATATTTTAGAGTATGCTCTTTCTACTTATAAAACAGTTTTCTGTAAAACATGCTGTATTATGCAGGCAGCAACCTTATGCATCTTTTATTTACTGTGTCTTTTGATTGCATAATTTTCTTTTGTGCTTTATTTAATCTTGGTTTGTACAGTAACATAGTCTACAGGCTTATAGCCTAGGAGCAATAGGCTGTGGTATAGAGCCTAGATGTTTAGTAGGTTTTCCCATCTAGGTTTCTGTAAGTACTATTCATGATGTTTGTGTAAATACACTCTATTTGTGATGTCAAAATCACCTAATGGTGCATTTATCAGAATGTATCCACATTGTTAAGTGCATATTCAGATCTTAGAAATATGCAAATGCCTCAAAAGCAAACAGTAAAAGGCTTTTCTTTTATAGAGAAAGGAGGGGTAAGCAGTAAGTAAGGTGAAGTTGAGTGCTATGAGCTGAATTGTGTCCCCAAACTCATAGGTTGAAGCCCTAACACTCAATACCACAAAATGTGACTGTATTCAAAGATAGGGTCTTTAAAGAAGTGATTAATGCTAAATAAGGTCAAATGGATGGGTCCCAGTCCAATATGACTGGTCTCCTTATAAGAAAAAAATCTGGACACCCGAAGAGACACTAGGAATGCACACACACAAAGGAAAGACTCTGTGAGGACATAGTGAGATGGATAAGCCAAGGAGAAAAGCCTGAGGAGAGATCAACTCAGCCAATACCTTGATCTTGGATTTCTAGTTGTCAGACTGTGAGAAAATTAATTTCTATTATTTAAGCCACCCAGTGGTGTTTCATTATTGCATCCTAGCAATTAATGTCTGGGGCAAACAAGGAAGTATAATGATCTTGTGGTTTGATAGGGGTTGTGTCTCTGTGTGGTCAGAAACAGTGCGTAAGTGAGACACAGTCTTCATTTTAGTGTTTCCTCAGGCTTGGGGACAAGAACAGTTCAGGGGTTTGTGGAGAGGAGAGAAGCCTGACAAAAGACTGGTCAAGACAAAGCAGAGGTAAGAAATGGGCAATTGTGAACATTTGGTCAAGAGATAAATCATAGTGATTGTACATAACATTCATATGACATGATGAGAATGGCAATTCACCTTTGTTGTCTCCTCCCCAAAACCTACAGTCTAGGTGTATAGAAAAATAATTAGATCCCAATTGAGGGGTATTCAATAGAATTCCTGACCAACATTCCTCAAAACTGTCTCAAGGTCATAAAAAACAAATGTTTCAGAAACCCGTAGTCAATGAGATGTGCCTATTAAATAAGTGGTTTCTGGAACAGAAAGAAGACATTAGGTTAAAACTAAGGAATTCTGAATAAAACATAGACTTTAGTTAGTAATAATGCATTGATATTGGTTCATTAACTGACAAATGGACAATAGTAATGTGTTAGTAATAGGCAAAAATGTGTGTGGGTTATATATAAATTCTATGTATCATCTTCCCAGTTCTACAAATCTAAGTCCATTATAAAATAAACACTAACTGAAAAATGTGGAAATAAATAAAATCAGAGAATCTCACCAGTCATTTTAAACAACGAGATGGCACCAATCCATCATTAAAGAGTTCAAATAAGCTTTGAAATATTGCTGTATCTTCTCTAAAGCATGATTCAACTTTAGAGGATTGTGGCTTTAATAGAAAGTAACATATTTCTGCATTTACCAAATTCTATGAAAGTAATCTTTATCTGCTTTATGCAAAGTGTCCATCAGTGTGTAGAGTATAACAGTAGCTCATGTGTATTTAATTCTAAAACATCTTTTCCCTTCAAGTCTCCAGACACATAACTGTAATGCTCTGGGCTCCACAGATTGACCTAAACAGCCATCGCTTTCAAGGCCTTTCTGGTAGAACTGCTTGTTTTCCTCAATGCTAAGCCGCTTTCCATGCCCACCTTACTAATTGAACTTATCTGTTATTCTAATTTAGGAAAGTTTTGCCTTTTGACAGCACATATACCACTAAATGCAATCCAACTAATAAGTATCCCACCTTTTCCCTATACAAAATTCCAGTAGCAGCAAGAACAAAGTCCGTTCCTCATAACTACTTTTAATATACTTTTCTCAAATAAAAAAAGTTACTTTTCTTTCTCCCTCTGGTATGTTCCCTACATGTGCAAAAGAGATGAATACCAACTTTGTTTCTAAGTGACAGGAAGCATTGTCTCATTGTAGTATTCCCATTGATGAAAATACTTTTATGAACCATTGTCAAATCAGAGCTATCTCCCACTTAAGAAATCACCCTTCAAGGATACTGCAGAAATAGCTTTTGTGCCCATAGACTTGAAAATTTTATCACACTCTTCACTTGGCATTTGTATTTAATTCCATCTTGCTTTGAATTTTTAAAATATCATTTCTGCTTTCTTAAGAATAATCAAAAGGGAAATAAGAAAGCTGACTGGGCAAAAGATAGTAATTAGATCTTCCTGGCTATTTGTCATATTTGATGATCATTTCAAAATTAAAATCTGATTGCTACAGGAAAAAATATAATATCCCATGAATAATAATGCTATTATTTGATATTTTTTATACCTTGAAAAATGGGTTCACTCTGGCAAGTTTGAGTAATTATAGCCATAGAATTTTATTTTTCCCAGGTTCAGTAATGTGATTAGCCCTTTGGAAAATGAACATATTTCAGTAGCTGAAAAACATGATCTGTATGTATGTACTACACTTACAGTTTAATTAGGAAACTAATGAGGTGCGATTGGCAATCTGATTGGTGAGGAGCTGGTACAGTAAATTTCTATTAGCAGACTTGAGTATTTCTCTTCCAGCGCTGCATTCACCCAACCTCAGAACACAGGAATTATTACATTGGACACCTGCCATCTGGGTGTTCGGAAACCATCCTCCTGTAAACCACCAAATTAATTACAGTTCAGAGTAAGGGAATACTGGGAGATTCAACTACTTATGAATTTAGCTTAGAAGAGCAAACTATGGAACAGATTAAATATGGCTATTAGTTAGATGTAAAAATTCATTACAGAAATACCTTTAGACTGATATAGAGAGTAGTATTTAGCTAGAATTCATATTTTTGTGAGTGTGTGCACTTATGTATTTGTAATATATTATGCAGTGTATTTTCAGTGTCATCAACATTTTTTTGGAAATCAGAAATATGTGTCACCTTTCTAGATAATTTACAAGCTTGTTGATGTAATTTTACTCTGATACATATTGTTTTCATTAACACCAGTGTACTGTTCATGATTTATAGCAAATTTATATTTTAAAGCATTTTCCACACTTTCCAACTGTCTGAGGCTCATTCTCATAAGCATCGTAAATTCTGCTAATTCCATTCAATGCAGAGCTTGAATTGACTGAACGAATCAGCATTCTCATTGGTTGTTGTGAATACAACCAACTTTCTATTGTTAGATTTCATTTTGCTATTGAGCCAAATTCCATTATTTATAAAACATTGGATTTTAAATCTATTTAATAAATGACTTAAAGGGGATTTTTATTTTCTTGCTAAAAGCCAGCAAACTTGTTTAGACCGTAAAGCCTGAATCAGAAATACCAGGAAATGCCCCAGTATTTACTTACTAATGAAACAAGAAATGACAAAAACAATATTAGTAAACAGAGCAACCATTTTACTATAGTTTATCCGCTAAAAAACCCTGTGCATTATTATTGCCACAGTTTTAAATGATGAAGATCAGACAGACACCAAGAAGCTTGATAATTTGTCCAAAAATACAAATGCAGTGAGTGCTGACATGGAATTTGAACCTGGGTCAACCTGACAACAAAGCCATGACCTTTAGTATTTTGCTGGACTGCAATTTAATTACCTATAATGAGCAATGCTTTCCATAAAAAAGAAGGAAAACTGATTAAAAGGGTATGAAAATTAATTTGAAGTGAAATGAATGGAATTCATTGGTAAGGAGTAATGTTGATTCATAATTTCTATCCTGCAGATTAACCCAGTACTGCGATTATTCCATAATAAACTGTCCCCCAAGTGACTACTGCTATAAAACAGTAGTACATCTCTCATTTTAAAGTTCTGATATATAAAATTTCAATATTAGAAAAAAGTCATTTTTCTCATAGAGTGTGTGTGTGTGTGTATGTGTGTGTGTGTGTGTGTGTGTGTGTGTGTGTTTCTAGTGGAATTCTTTTTTTTGTGTGTGTGGTGGTTTAGATCACTACTTGAGATGGAGGCAAGCAAATTAGAAGGGGAAGTAACAGAGTTCAATTATGGGTTGATTGAACCCACTGAAGATCAATCCCAAATGAAGGCTAAGAGCTCTGAGTAGATAATGTAAATCAATAGAAAATATGATTGGTCTTCAAAAGGTGTGATTTTTTTCAAGCTGCTTTTCAGGGAACTATCTATTGTGTAAATTAATATCCCTGAGTTTATTTCTAAGAAGTTTGCAGGTAACATATTCTTGAGCTCACCTAATCATCTTGCCAATTTCAATACCACATGTCCCAAACATCACCATGTATAAATTTTCATTCCAAGTTATAGATTTCAACAAATATTTGAGCACCTACTATGAGCAAAGTAAAATTCCAGGTGCTGAGGATACTGTGGTGGGCAATCATTTAGCATGGTAACTATTAGACCAGTCAACCCATAGTTATGTGTAACCCAGTGTTTAAACGAATGGTTAGAAACCCAAAACAGCTCATGTCAGCTACATCCGCCCCAATGCTAGGTACTATCTAGGTCCTGCCTTACCTGGTCATAAGGATGTATAAGTTTAAGTTATATCATAGCTATAACCTTAAAGTATAATAGTGATTAAAATACCCCTCAGCTCTAACCCGTGGCTGGTCCTTTTACAGAAATTTATTTCAGACTTAATAGCTGTTATTTAAGAAAATGATCTCTCAAAAACCCTTTTAGAGTATGGGTTGGAGTTCTGGGTTTGATACACTCTTTCCATTGTGTTTTACATTGGGCAGGCTTTTGAGTCCCTTTTAATGTGGGGGTAATTGTGACTACTTATAATTTGATTTAAGAATTGAATGGGAGTATGTAAAATTCTTGCAGCACACATACATGTCATCAAGAATTATCATTAGGCTATATTTGCAGTGTGACTAGTTTTTAATGTTTAGTTGGATAGACTGGTTAGCTGATTGGATCAACAATTCATGAGGAAATGACAGATGACCTCAAGCATTAGAATAACACACGCACACGTATATAGAAATAAACTTTATTTTTGAATATAAAATGTTAAAGATATTGAATGAACTAAAATTCACGTGATATCTTAGCCTTAGAGAAATCGATATCACCTTATTTTTATTAGTAAAAGCAAACTTTCATATTTCTGACTGGGAGAGCATTACAAAGGACATTTTTGATAGTTATTAAATATGGCTCTTGGAAAATGAATCAGTTATAATTTCCTTTCGACTATAATTAAGGCACTGAGTGTAAAGTGTGGATACATGACTACACATACTTATTTCAAATATCAGGATCCTAAAACACTCAGATTCTAAATAACAGAAAAAAATTAAATTCTATAAATTTTCCTTTCATTTAAGTCTCTGCATACACTATGGATTTTTTATAGCTCCAGAAAATTATATGCACTTCCATGTTGACATATGCTATTAAAAATGAATTGTAGAGAAGAATGTGAATTAGATATATTCTTCTCTAGCATGGCATCGTCTGGTCAGATTATCAATATAGATTCTGTTTATGGTTAGATCAAAGTTTCTGCACTAAAAAATATATTAAAACTTGATGGATATATACACATGTACATTTTGTCATCTTTAGTTTTCTTCAGAGTTTATGACAGCATGACTTTAAATGGTTAAGAACAACAGTCATAAAGGCCATTTTCACAGTTGCATCCAAGTAAATGGGATTGTTTACCATAATATTTTTTTCTTTTGCCTTCATTTCTTCAGGTCTACAATATTCTCCATCAGTCACTTTTCATACCTTTGTCTTTTTTATTGCTGACACTATTGCAGATGTCCCCATTTTCTCCCCCTTTGCCCACCTCCATCCAACCTCTGCCTCCCCCTCCCTTGGTCTTCACCACACTATTGTCTGTGTCCCTGCAGTATGCATATATGTTCTTTAGCGAATACCTTCACCCTTTTCCAGTAACCCCCTAAACCTCTTCTCTTAGATGTTTGTCAGTCTGTTCCATGTCTTCATGCTTCTGGTTCTATTTTGCTCATCAGTTTAGTTTGTTCATTAGATTCTACAGGTTAGTGAAATCATATGGCATTTGTCTTTATCTGAGTGGCTTACTTCTTCTTAGCATAATATTCTCCAGGTCTATCCATGCTGTTGTCAAGTGTAAGGGATCCTTTTTTACAGCTGCATACTATTCCATTGTACAAATGTACCACAACATTTTTATCCACTCATCTCCATAAATACACTCACATAAAGGC
This sequence comes from Myotis lucifugus, assembly GCF_000147115.1. Taxonomy (NCBI): domain Eukaryota; kingdom Metazoa; phylum Chordata; class Mammalia; order Chiroptera; family Vespertilionidae; genus Myotis; species Myotis lucifugus. The sequence continues at coordinate 255,546 of NW_005871547.1, read as the reverse complement.
TAAGGTACACTGTGCAGTAAACACATCATAACAGAGTTCTGCTGTGTATAAGAAACTAGTGTTTTTCTTTTGTGCCCTAGCTTGAGTTTTCATACAGATGGTCTTCTACATAACAGGTAAGTTACACTCAGTGACACTTGCTGGACCCCAATATATTTTTCCTTCATTTTGAACTTCCATGTTTTACAGAGGACAACTCTGAGTCTGATCACACTAATTATTCTGGCTTTTTCTGGTTAAACACTGGCAAAGGGAAGATAGAGATGGAGGCAATTAAACAATACTTGCAGTCTAAATCATTTCAGGCGTAAGCATTCCTAGTCTCATTGTTATTTATCTTGTTAAGAGTAAAAGCAACATGAATGTAAACAAGGAAAAGAGTTTTACATTTACTCTTTAAAAATGAAGAGCATGCCATGTAGAGCGTAAACTAAGAAACTTCAATAAATAACCAGCAGTGCCTATCTGTCAAGGAAGAATTCATTGCTTATTAATCACAAACTGGGTTTTATAATGGTTTATGCTTGTTTCAAAGTCCTATTTTTTCAACCCCCAAGTTAGCAGTGTTCTTTCCTAATTAAATTGGATTTCTTCCAGTATGCCTCAGACTAGCCACCAAGATTTATTCCTCTTATTTTTTTCCTGCAGAGCGAAAGTAATATAAATAGCAAGTATAAAGATTTTCCTTCTTCCGTTTCTAAAATTTTAACTGAAAGGTTCCTCTCTATATTAATGTATTCCAGCCACTTGACAAGATAATGCTCCTCCAATGTTATATATCTGATCTAACCTTTTGTCTTTGTCAGAAAAGGAAAGATTTTTCATGGAGATATCTGAGTTCAAAAGAATGCAGTTTGTCTCTTGAGTTGTTGCGTAGAATGAGCTATATTTTGGTGCAGGCACATGCCACTTTAAGTAAAGTGCTTCATTTATAAAGTAATAGGAACATCAGCTAAATTTGTGTTCTTAAATGTGAACAGAGAAGACAAACAGAGGTTTTATTTCAAACAAAAAAATCCCACCTTGCCATATTGTTAGGTTTTTGACAGTTGCTGATTTGAGTGGCCACCTTTCATTCGTCACAGGAAAAATTAAAGCTTTTTTGGAATTTAATATCATCAATGCTAGAATCAGCTATTGTTTGTCCTTTTGTATGCTTGACTTGTTCCTCTGATGAGCAATCATTCTTAATATTCTATTCTTATTAAGGTCTTAGCTTAATAGGAAACTACCTAGGTGTGATTTCATTTACAAGTTCCAGAGAACTCCTTTTATTTGCATTCTTCATGCTTCTGAAAACAAAGTAATGCCCTCTTAAACTCAATGAGAATTAAACCTATACTATTAAAGAAATTAATTTTCCCAAAGAACAAAACAATGTGCTATTTTGCAGAACTACATTGTCTATTCTATTCTGACTCCAGTTAACATCAAAATATCATGCTTGTCTTATTTACTTATTAACTCTACAAAATAGAATAATGTGAACAGAATTATCAGCATTTTAAAGTTTGTATCTTTAGACTAGTGAATCATTTCTTTTTATAGCAATTAGTCATTTTACAGCTCTCATTAAAAATTAAGGCACTTGACTTAATTTTAATAAGAAAAAAATGACTTGACATGGAATCTATCCTTTATTCTAGAAAATGTCTACCTAATTGTTTGGAACCTAAACATACATCAATTAGCAATAGTTATACTCTGTAACACACCTAGTTAGGTAATAATTCATGGAATTCTAGTAATTGCATTGTTGTACTTAATTTTAAAATAATTATTAGTGCATATAAGTTCTTTCAAGATTAGGCTCTTTCCCTTTAGTTTTATTGTCATGCAGGTTAAAACTTTGTTCTACAAAAACAAAAAGTGATTTTATTGTACAAGAAAAATAAATTTTGTTATTCTACAAGTGAGGTGATTATTTTTAAAAGTTTAAACTATTTTCTACAATAAAAGCATTTTCGGTCTATGTTAAAAATTTAAATGTTGTTATTAAAGAGAAACCACCACGGTTGAATAATGTGATGTAACATTTATGAAAACATTATCTAAAATAAGATTTAAATAATCATATAATCCACATTAGGACACATACCATTTTGTAATGTTTTAAGGTCTAAAATGTGAACATTGGGATTCTTGTTATAATCACCACATTCCTGTTAACCTGAAATGGTAGTACAAGGAACTTTTTTGTTCATTTGAGTATTTTTATTAAAATGGAATCATTCTTCTAACTACAATATACAAAGTGTGCTACGTCTAGTTTCATTTTTCTGTTACAAAATACAAAATATAAGATCTATAAATATATTATAGTGTAGTATATATTATAAATGTTTAAGGTTTATTTTTCTGAGCATTCTTAATCTAAAATTGCAGCTAAGCTTTCCTGTTGTTGGTAGTCTAGATAAATAGGACATTGCTCTTATGAATAATTATTTCATGTATCATTGCCATGCATATTACAAGTTGATACAATAATGCAGTCCTAGAAAATGGTAGAGACCTTATGGATCACCTAATGAAATTTCTACTGTGTCTATATGGCCCACTTTTAAATACCCTCAGTAATCTGCCAGCCAAAGCCCCAACGCCTCAAGAAGATAGGTCTGTGTCTCCTGAGGCAGCACAAACCATCATTGCAGCTCAGGTTCCTAGAAGTTTCTTTCTTTTGGCAGATAGAAATATTTCTCCTTATAGCTTATTCCATATAATTATCCTTTCATTTTCTTTCCCAACACACTTGCCTAATCCTTCCTATGGCAGGACTTCCTGAATGCCATCTCATTCATTCTCCCCACCACTCTAAAAGGGAGGTGTGAGTGTCGCTGTTCCCTGTCTGAGGATGTGGAAAAGCCTAGGTGTCAGGTTAATTGATCAAGCTGGGATTGTCTTCTGGTCAAGTTACTTTCAATCCAGTCTTCTTTTCAAGACACTTGTATTTTTCCTTGTCCTTATATGATAGAGGCAATAATTCCCCATCAAGGTTCTATATGTAGGGTTAAATGGTTTTTATGGCATGGTTTTAATTTACTTACCACCTTGGCCAAGTTCCTCTGAACAACTTCTATTGGTCTCTTGCTTAATTTGTACCCCTTTATTTCTTCCCTTCCTCTCTTCATGCTTCCTTCCAGCCTTCCTGTACATATTGGTGGAACACCTTCTCCTTCTTAGGCTTGAGGCAGAACATAGTGAATAAGACTGACATAGTGAATAAGCTCCCATGCTTTTGTGGAGCTTACATCTAGTGAAGTATAAACACTTTTGAAAATTAGTCATTCTGAGGGTAGTGAAGAAAACAAACTCAGCACCAGGAAAAAAAGGGCAAGTTTATAAATTTGTATAAAGGAGATATTAGGGCAGGCTTTCTTAAAGTGTGACATTTCTTCACTTTTCAGCGTTAACTTAAAATTTCAATAATATCCTTAACATCTCACTTTTAAAATTTGCTGTAGCAGAAAATTGCCATTTCTGAATTACCAGTCCCCCTCTCTACATCCAACCATGCCGCAATTGACTTAGTCTGGGCTTAATGCATTGTTTACATTTTTAGGAACCATGTATGTGTATCATAGCTCTGACAAAAGTAAGTTGAAGGTAAATGTTGACATTTGCTTCCCCAGTAGAGTGAAAGTTCCATGAAGAGGCCATACTTATTCATATTTATAAATTCAGGATTTGATATGGTGTCCTGCAAATAGTATGTACCCAATAAATGCTTACCTGAACTCAAAAATAAGCAATCTTCAAGTAAGATTCTTCAAACATATCCACACAAACCATCCATCATCTTATGTTTTGCCATCTTTTCAGTAATTTTATCAATTAATACATACTGACCATTTACTATAAGCCACATAGAGTGGTAGGTACTGAACAAGACTATTGAAGTCCCTGCCACAATGAACTTACTTATTTTCTGGGATTGCCAATATATAAGCATTAAAAACTCCTTTACTGGCTAATAGTATTTTAGAACATAATCTCATTGTCATGTTATTTTATAATAGCTGCTTTGATTACATTGATCAAAGTTTCACAATTCCTGATTTTTGTCTTTGATTTCCAATAGGAACATTTAATATAGAGCATAAATGTAAATTGCATAGAAGAGAGGGAGAGAGTAAGTTTGAGGGCTATAAGAGAAATGTAATACATATACACAAACACAAAACAGCTCTTTTGGTCGTCTTTACTATAAAGGGTATGTTTTATGGTTATGAATATACAGAATAACTAAAGAATGGAGACTTGTGCTATTTCCTACAGTCTCTGCAAAGCTGCACTAATACTCTGTCAAACCTGGGTCTAAACTATATCCTCTGATGAGAACCAGACTTTGTTTTCATTAGTATCCCTCACCACCAGAGCATATGCTGAACATAATTTTGGAACATGAATCAAGGAGATTTCTAATGTGGGGTTTTAATCAATTGCAATTATTTATATTTATATATTTATATATATATAAATACTTATATATATATATAAATATATATATACACACACACACACATATATATATATAACTCTAATATGTAAATAGACTGAACGGTGGAACAACCAAACAACTGGTTGCTGTGACATTCGTTGACCACCAGGGAGTGCATGTGGAACATGGTGGGTGTCAGCAGCAGGTGGCAGAGCACGGAACATGGCAGGCATTGGCTGCGGCGGGAAGGTGGAGCTGGTGAGTAGGGGCTCCAGACCAAGGCAGGGCGCTGGTCGCTGTCATTGGGGTGAGCCTCTGGTAGTTACTGAAAATTCTTTGCTCCCGCACGCCGTGGTCCTGCCGGGAACTTGCACCTGCTGCTGGCACCAGCCCCACTCGCACCCGTTGCCGGCGCCGGAGCTGCCACTCGCAACTGCTTGGTGACGTCAGCAGGTGCGAGTGGTGGCTGTCGGCCCTGATTGCTCCTCAAGGCTTCTCCACCTACCCCTGATCCTGAGGCGCGATTGGGGCTGGCAGCCACCTCTCACACCCACTGTCAGTGAGGACCCTGCACTCACCCACTGCTGGCACCCAGCGCCGGTCACAATCGCTTGGCACTGTCAGCAGGTGCGAGCGGTGGCTGCTGGCCCCAATCGCCCCTGAGGGGTTCTCCACCTCCCCCCCTGCTCCTGAGGGGTGATTGATTGGGGTAGCAGCCACCTCTCACACCCGCTGATGGCGCCGGCCCTGCTCACACCCACTGCTGGCACCAGCCCCAATTGCTCTGTGCCATCAGCAGGTGCGAGCAAGGCCGGTGCCATCAGCACATGGGAGCAGCAGCGGCAGGAGCGGGGCTGCAGGCAGACAGGGGACCAGGGGCTGAGGTGGGAGGGGCCAAATGGGGGTGGAGAGGGTGGGCCGAGACCTGTCCCCCCCATGCCCACCGTAGCCTAGTGGCCCACACTTCCTTTCAAGGTGCAAGAATTCATGCACTGGCCCCTAGTATATAATAAAAGGCTAATTAAATTGACTGGTGGAAAGACTGGTTGCTATGATGCGCACTGATCACCAGGGGACAGATGCTCAATGCAGGAGCTGCCCCCTGGTGGTCAGTGAGCTCCCACGGGGACCACTGCTCAGCCAGAAGCCGGGCTCATGGCTGGCGAGTGCAGCGGCTGTGACGGGAACTTCTCCCACTTCTGTGGCAGAGCTAAGAATGTCCGACTGCCGGCTTACGCCCAAGCCGGCAGTCGGACATCCCTTGAGGGCTCCCAGACTGAGAGAGGGTGCAGGCTGGGCTGAAGGCCCACCCAGTGCATGAATTTTGTGCACCGGGCCTCTAGTTCATTGATAAAATACTATGGTAGCAGTTAGCATTTGTGCAATCTGACCCTGCCTGGTATATCCTGTGTAACAAACTGTTTCTTCCTCCTTAAATTCTACTCTTGAAATAAGACAAAAATAATGACTTCTAGCAAATAAACATATTTAATGGAAAATCTATGTTATAATCCCCAAAATTCCAAAATATTTGTTAGAAGACACAAGGTTTAAGTGAATTGAAATGATGCTCTAAGAACAGAAGAATTAAATGTTCTAATGGAAGAGTAAGGGTTTATTGTTTGTTTGTTTGTGGGTTTTTATTCTGCTTGGTATATTTGACAAAATTGCTCAAATGATTATCTAAGTAATAATGGCCAGGGATGTTACATGTGATAAATTGATAAAATATTCATTACTGGGGAATAGAGTTAATGAAAGATTTTGTGAACAAGACACCATGTGGTAGAGTTTAATATGTATAAATTAAATCCTCTACTTGGAAATATACTAATAAAAGCAATGAATTAAACATCAGGACCAAGAGATTCGGGCTTATTAATATGGTGTAACTATTTAGCAAACTCTAATTTGCTGAACACTGATACTACTGGTAAAATTAATAAGTAGAAAAAGTGTATCCAGCAAAATCCAAATGTATAAAATATTAAAATTTAAAATTTAATAAGGAGATAGTACAATATTAAAAGTTGGAAGGAAAAGAAACTTCATAATTTTAAGTAGATGTCATGGCATTATTGCTATATGAGCTATAGGAAAACATGTTACCAATGTTAAATTGTCATTTGTGCTTTGCAGGCTCCTACTCAGTAAGGATGAGTTCTCAGAAAAACATCTCACTTATCTTTCAAAATTTTGAGATTTTTAGATCTTGCATTTCAAAGCCATTTTGAGACAAGCCCTATACTGGTATTGACTACCAACAATGAAATGAACAATTTCACAGTATATTGAAGACATAAGACTGATAAATCTTTTGTTTTCCAGTCTGCACAGTAATTCTCCTTACACTAGAGGTTTTAATAATGTATGCAATAGAATATTTGAATGCCTTTTAAATGTAAGGCATTGCTTTGGGTCCTGGGGATACAAAAGTGACCGAGACATCCATGTATTCAGCCATTATGGAACACATATTCAAGGGTGACAGACAGATAAAGAACAATTAAAGAAGTAAATTGGTAAATGATAAAAGAATAACATTTGAAATTGTGTGATGGAAGATAGGATGTCCATGGTGGAGAAGGACCTATATTGGGTCACTTTTCTGTGACCTGTAAGGCTTTGTATGTATAGGATTCGCAAATTAGACCTTTTGGTTCTAGTCCCACTTAATTGGGATTTAATAGGACCAATTTTGGAAGAGTTTCCACCAGAAACTCCAATTATTGGAAAACACTAGGCCCATGATGGATATCCTTGTAGAAATCAATGCATATATTCTGATTTCCAGAATGATCCCATTGGCACTTCATTGAGAAAGCCACTTTGAAGCAGTTATATCTATACTAATAAAAGGGTAATATGCTAATTAGGCCAGATAGACCGGACATCTCCCGGATATCCTTCCGGACAAAGCCATGGTGGCAGGGGCCAAGGTAGAGGTGGTTAAGGGTGATCAGGCAAGCAGGCAGAGTGTTTAGGGGCGATCAGGCAGGCAGGCAGGTGATTGGTTAGGAGTCAGCGGTCCCGGATTGCTAGAGGGATGTCTGACTGCCAGTTTAGGCCCCTTCCCCCAAGGGGTCCAGGATTGGAGAGGATGTAGGCCGGGTTGAGGGACCCCACCCCCGTGCATGAATTTTGTGCACTGGGCCTCTAGTTACCTATATAAAAGCCTAAGCAACCATTACGACTGGTCTACTGAACAACTGGTCAACTGGTCACTATGATGTGCACTGACCACCAGGGGGCAGACGCTCAGTGCACTGCCCCCTGGTGGTTAGTGCACTCCCACAGCCAACCTCCCTCGACCAGCCAACCTTGTGGTCCCTCCCAGCTGCCGGGCCGGCCCTGATCAGCCCTGATGGCCGGCCAGACCGAGGGACCTCCATGCACGAATTTGTGCGCTGGGCCTCTAGTTTTTAATAAAAGCATTATCCAAAGTACTCTAAACAGAACAACTGACAAAATGTTACATCTCTTATAAACTTTACAAGTCAGAAATGAGCTTTGTTATTTGTATGCTGTTTGTTGTTACTGTTTTTATTAAGAGAAAGAGAATTACTAGTTTTAAAAATACTGAGTTGATTATGAAAAGAGACCATTTAAAAAAATTGAAGAGGTGAAGCAGTGTAAGGCAAAGAGAACCATATAAGACTGCTAAAGTTGGAATTTTGATAATGGAACGTGTGTATGTGTGTGTGTGTGTGTGTGTGTGAATTGAAAAAAGACTCAGCTTCGTTAATGTGGCCATTGGTAACTACTAAAAAGAGAGCTGAGAGTGGCAGGTGCCAGATTTTGAGTAAATTAATGGTGAATAAATTACAAGAAGAAGGAAATGATCCACAGAGGTCATTTTTAAGAAAAACACGGTATTAAAGATTAAGAATCCAGTGATAGAATGGCATAATAACTCACCATGTTGTATCTGTTTTAGTCATATTATTTTTTGTACTTGTAAAGTTCATCAGTTTTTAAAAATTACAGTTTACATTTAATGTTATTCTATATCAGTTTTAGATGTACAGTATAGTGGTTAGAAAATCATGTACTTTATAAAATGGCACCCTGGTGTTTCAAGTAAGCACCTGGCCCCATAGATAGTTATCACAGTGGTATTGACTACATTCCCTATGCTGTAATCTACAACTCTGTGACTGTTCTGTAACTACTAATTTGTGCTTCTTAATCTCTTAACCTTTTTCACCCAGCACCCACCCTCTCTTCTCTGACACTTTTAACATCACTAAAATTGGAATACATTATAAAACTGATAATATAATAGATTATCTTTTATTAATGAAATATAAAATGATAGTGGATCTCATGTTTATGGTCTTTTAAGATTTGTTGCTTACTTCATGGTTAAGAATAATAATTAGTTGAGAAGCTTTCGGTAAGATACTTAACTAACTGCAAGAGCCTGAGAGTCTTTGTGTTTAAAGTAGAAATAATTAAAAAGCAACTAATTGAGTTAAGGAGGCCAAATATGATGAACTATGTAAAAGTTTATTGGGAAATGCAAAGGGTTACAAACATATCCTATATAATAAAAGCCTAATATGCTAAGTGTCTAGTCATCCATTCAACCAATCAAAGCATAACATGCTAATGATATGCTAAAGCTGCTCAACTGCTTGCTATTATGTGCACTGACCAGCAGGGGGCAGACAGTCGTTGACCTGTCGACCAGTCTCTATGACATGCACTGACCATCAAGGGACAGACGCTCTGACTAGTAGGTTAGCTTGATGCTGGGGTCCGGCCAATTGGGACTGAACGAGACATGCTGGACGGGCCCGGAGCCCTCCCGTAGTTCCCCCCTCCTCCCCGCTGGCCAACCTCCTATGTTCCTCCCCAGCCCTGATTGTGCAGCAGTGGGGTCCCTAGGCCTGGCCTGTTCCCTCTTGCAATTGGGACCCCTTAGGGAATGTTGGAGAGCTGGTTTCAGCCTAATCCCACAGGCCAGGCCCAGGGACCCCACTGGTGCATGAATTCGTGCACTAGGCCTCTAGTAGAGATATAATTATCATCATTATTATTCTCTGTGCTTGCTCTTTTGTTAGAGGGCAGAGTGTACTCAAACAAGAAAATCTGGATTGATTGTTCTGTAATCTATCAACTACAACTCATAATATAAACCATAACAGAATATAATAAAAAAGAAAGGTAACATACAAGGGTTTTGTCCAAATATAAAGATGTGTATTGATATTTTAATGTTAGTTCTTAAATATAATTCATTAATGATAGAGCATGCCAAGTGAGAGCATATTTAGTCATTTGAATATTCTGATTAGACCCAATTTTATAAAATGTTTAGAAATTTTCAACATGAAATTCAACTTTTTTTTGCTATGTAGTTCTTCCTAGATATTTGACCATGGAATCTAATGGAAATTCTCCCCGCCCCCCACCTCCAACCTCCAGTTTACTGCACTATCCAAGAAAGAGGGCTATCATTTAAACATAGTCTTGTCACCTGTCAGAAGCTCATACTGCCTGAAGATATAATGCAGGAGATAAAGAATCCGACTCTACAGTTTCCAACATCAAAATGGATTGAATGATTGCAGCCACAAAAAGAAGGATTAAGAGACCTTACTAGGAGACAGCTTTAGCTTGGGACCTTAGGCAATCCACTTCATCTCTCTCCTTCTCTCAAAGACCCAGTCTCTAAAATAAGATTTATGATATCTGCCAGCACCTGTGGTTATGAAGACACAACACATGTGTTTTTGTTGGTCAAAACATCTGCCTGCATACATACTTGCATAGAGGAGTTAGGGTTTGGTAAACTCAAATCATACAGAAAATAAAGAGATTCTATATTTGTTCATATAACCGAGTTTCCCACAGCAACGGCACTGTGGTGACCTGTAATCTGTCATGTTTCAAATAATACCCCTTGGACCGAAAAATAGAGGAAGAAATAGAGTTAGAGAAAAGACCAAGTAAATGGATGAAAACTTACCAAGCTGGTAAATGCCTCCCTCTGGTGATTGAGGCATATGTAAGAAAATACTAGAAATACAATAAACACTGAGTATATACCACCTTAGAAAATGTATCATTGTTGGTTGGGCCCTCCCCATTACAGAATTAAAGAGTATCTCTATTTTAATAGGAAATGATTTTCCGTGTTATGTTTGCTTTATCTTAAAACTTCTAAACATTTTCTGACGTCAAACCTGGCATTTTATAATTACTCCCCACATTTGCAAGAAAGCAAACATGATGCTATTTATAAGAAATTCCTAATAAACTTCCCTTTTGTGGTCATTTTCCATTTCCACTGTTTCTTTCTCACTGACACCACTATGGAGTTCTAGCTCTTGCTAGAGTATCTTTTGCTAGCTCTCTCTCATACGCTGTTATGAATACAAGATAATCTGTTTAGGTGAAAAATTCCCCACGTAATTGGCAGATAAATTCTGAGAGTCCCTTGGAAAATATTACATAATTGCCTGGCTGCTGACATTAAAGATTTTGGTGTATCTGTACATTAAGGAACACACACACAAACACACGTCAAGATAATTATTATGTATCCTCTACGCCTCCAGGATATTCATAGAAGCATAGGACCAAAACACTGACACCCCACATCATACTAATCAATGCAAACAATCCAGTGTCTCTGATGTTGACAAACTGGCTGTGGAAAATAGCCTTGGTCAGCAATGTTACCTTCAAATAGGATGAACTTTTTAAGTCTCCTACAGAAATTTGGCCCAGAGCCTACAGCACAAATTGACAATCTTTTCTAACAGTTTCTAACTATACAGTGGTTTGGGACTTAATGCTATAATTGCACTCTAAGCCTCAATTCATTTCTAGTATGATCCTCAAGAAGGTTGAAATCCTCGTCTTACAGGTGTTTATAGTATATGCAACTCAAAGCAAAATTGTAAACTCAGTGTTATGGCTTAGAATATAAATCCACAAAAGCCAGAAAACTCAATATCTTTGCTCCCAGAGCAATTATAACTTAGCCCCTTGCAGTTAAATAGCTTTTTATTTGATTAGATATCATCTGAGCTGGTTTGTTTCAATATTTATATGAAGCAAATTTCCTCAAATGGAAAAATGTGGCCATTTATATATATTTTAAATAATATTTGCTAAAACTTCGTTGGCTAACATTTTTTAAAGCCATGTATGTGATGAGAGAAGGTATAAGGGTATTTTAAATTTAATCAATAAAGTTACATATTCATTCTCTGGTAAAGAAGGATAAATAAGAAGAAAAAGTGGCAACAAATCCTTATAATACTGCAGGAAATAAAAAAGTCTATTTTTTCTGGAGTCCTGAGCCAATAGTGAGTCTACTTACCAATGTTCTTCAGATTGACATAGGCATAAAATTGAGAAACTTGTAAAAAAAAATTTGATTGTACTTCCAGAGGTTCTGATTCATTTGATCTAGAATGTGGTCAGTAATTTACAATTTTTGCAAGTGCTTCAAGGATTGTGATATAGGTGCGTTAGGTATCAATCCTATAACTTTACTCTGTAACCACTTCTCCCAGCAAAATTTATCTTTAGTACATGTAATCAGCCTAAAATGTAAGTATTCACAAAAAATGCACTATTTATCTACATATACATATATTGAGATAGAGAGGATGAGAGAGTAGCTACTTCATTGCTCTCAAAGAATAGTCTAGAAGTCAGAAGTTATACATCTGAATTTTCTGTGTTAACATATAGCATCTATTCAGCAATTAAGAGTGTTAGATACTCCTGAAGTGTTTACATAATGAATATGTCATTTCTTATTTTGATAATGGAGCTCCTGAGCACAGCTATGCAATATTTTTAGGAGGAAAATGAGTAAAGTCCCAGTGAAATAATTCAGAAATTAGTATAACCTCTTGGCTTCTGTATTTTAAAAGCATATAATATGGAAGGAATGGATTGTGTGAATCTTCTTGGGGGAAAACATTAAATATCCTTAACTTTCAAGAACACAATAAAGTTTGTGATAGGTAGACCTGTGAATATGTTGTCCAGAAATGCCAGAGATTTTTCAGAAAAGTGATTGTTTATGGACTAGAACTTAGCTTTTCTTGTTAAACAATGCAGATGGTAGAATTTCACTAATTATCTCCAGAGGTTTATAGTTTTTGAGAATGAAATTGTACTCTGATCTAGCATTATAGATATTGAACAAGAAAGGAGAGGCCACAGTGAATAATATTCTTTTGGACATTGCTGTATAAGCTCTGTAAGACATTATAGTATATAGTAGTATTTTGCATAAATATTACACAATATTGAATATATATTTTCCCTGCCTGCAATTAGAGCTCTGATTTACTCCTAAAAATAATATTTGAGATAATAATTAGAAAGCATGCCTCACAATTGCCAGAATATGTATCCAGTTTCATGATTAAAAAAAAAAAGCAAAGAAATTCTCTTTTTCCCAAGCTCGCTCGCGCTCATACACATCCCTGCTTGAAAGGAAGCACAAAATTTCCTATATAATAAAAGCCTAATATGCAAATCAACTAAACAGTGGAACAACTGGCGTAACAGCAGGTTGCTGTGATGCTCACTGACCACCAGGGGGAAGGCACTCAATGCAGGAGCTATCCCCACTTGCAGGCCCTGACTGGCAGCAGGGCGCGGGGCCAGAAAGTGGGCAGCTCCAGGCCAGCCAAAGTGGGTGCCAGCGGGGGCTCCCCCCGATCGTCCCACTGGTCTCCCCGGATCACTGGCCAGACCTAGGGACCCTACCTGTGCACAAATTTCATGCACCGGGCTTCTAGCTTTTAGATAAAATATTAGTTATAAGCATGGGACACTTACAGCTTCATTTGAATTAAATGGGAATATATAAAAGATATTCAAGTTTTGTGTCTTCACACACAACTAAATATAACTTTAGGACAGGTATACTATTTGAAAGGAAATTCTATGCAAAATTCTTGACATTTTTAGTTTAATAATCTAAATCAGGAAGGAGCAGTTTGGTCAGTCCTCTCTACTTTGTGCAGAATGTTGGGACTAGTGCTAACATCTGGATACATGTGAGCCACGCAGGCAGTACGTTTCTTCTAGTGGAATATTTGGAGAAGTGTTTAGGTTTTCATGCATGTTTTGTCTTGGGGCAGAGAATGAGCAAATCCAAGGTGAAGTCTCTTAATTAGACCAGTTGTAATTTCTTTCAAATTAAGTGGATGTTAATGATTCAGTGGCTAAAGTCTAGAACAGTGGTTCTCAACCTTCCTAATGCCTTGACCCTTTAATACAGTTCCTCATGTTGTGGTGACCCCCAACCATAGAATTATTTTCGTTGCTACTTCATAACTGTAATTTTGCTACTGTTATGAATCGTAATGTAAATATCTGATATGCAGGATGTATTTTCATTGTTACAAATTGAACATAATTAAAGCATAGTGATTAATCACAAAAACAATATGTAATTATATATGTGTTTTCCGATGGTCGTAGGCGACCCCTGTGAAAGGGTCGTTCAACCCCCAAAAGGGTTGTGACCCACAGGTTGAGAACCACTGGTCTAGAATGTTCTGACACAACCAAGATGCACTAGTAAGATGCTTTTTGCCCTCGGGCCATGCTGGATTTTTTTTTTTAATCTCTAAACTAATCCCCAATGGGGAAAAGAACCAGTTACTATATTTGATATATTTTATAATGCCATAAGTAATGAAATGTGAAGGTTGCTGTGATTTTCTTATTTGGAAACCCATCTTTCTGAAATGAGAGTAAGTAATTTTAGAGTAAAACTACCCATTTCAAAAAAAGAGAACTTCCTAAACATTTCTTTGTGGTTTAACTCTTCCACCTTATAGACACAAAATTATTCTCCATATTTACATTATTACTATTATATAATCTTACAATTTTATTCTTCTAATTACTTCCAAGGACTTCCACCTCTATCAAATAATGTTAGCCTAATTAATAATGCAGCCATACAGCACTTTACAGTTTACAGTATATGACTTTTTTCCAGTTTAAAATTAGGAGAACTTGGAAAACACTATAAAGAATATACGAATATAAGATCATCCCAATCTCTACTGCCTAGCACTCAGAAATTTAAAAGTGGTTTCCGTTTATCATTGCATTGATCCTTTTTGTTTCACTACTCTGTAGTTATTAAAATAAATTTGCCACTAGTTGGTAGATGATAAAATGAGGTACAGTATAGACAAGGACTGTTTAGTCGTGACTTTGGTGTTTTTTAAAAGAGTTTCTTACCAGATGGATATTTAATTCTGCTTTTGAAGGTTAGATGTTGCTGGATGTAATGTGTTACTTTGAGTCATAATATTGACTGGGTGAAGAAAGTGGTGACATCTAAGGAGTTGCATATAATTTTTAATACTATGGTTTCAAATAAAATTATCATTGGGAGCCTAACCAATGGATACAGACACCAGGGGGTTGAGGGCTTGAGAGGGGCTGGGGGGAGGGTGATGGAGGGATAAGGACACATATGTAATGCCTTAATAAAGAAAAAAAATCTAAAAAATATTATCATTGGGAAGTGACAGCAGCTGAGGAGGAGGAGGAAGAGGAGAAAGAGGAGGAGAAAGGAAAAAAGAAAGAATTATAATATGGGCTAAAGAGTGATTATTGACTATTCCATATACCTCATTTGATTCCTATAGAGTTACTTAAGTATTATTTAAACCTTACTAGGATTTTGGTATGTCACATTGGATTATATATGTAATGAATATGAGTGAACCTTGAGAATTAGAATCCCTAGTCTTTAAATGACTACTCACCATAATGTAATGAGATAATACCATTTATGAGAAATCTGAACTTTTTTTTACAATGTATAAAAATGTCAAAGTGTATTAGAAAATGTAAAGAGGGAGAAAGAATGCAAATAGGTTCTCTCTATAACTTTAGTAAGTGTTGACAATATTAATAGTAATTTTTAAGGAGGCAGCAGACTTACCTACAACTTAAAAAGGAATACCAAAATATTGCACAGGATATCCCAAGGTAGTTCCAAAATAGATTCCATCTTCAAATGTAGCCAAGTTGCCAACATGTCTGTTTACACAATATAACTTGAAATGCTGTTTCCTGGGATGAGGGGTGACAGATCTGGGACCACATCAGCTGAACCTCGTCATGCTTTGCCAAAAGATAACAGTGAACTGCTCAGTCTCAGAGAATCAAAGGCTCTTTGGATTTAATTCAAAATCAGCTAAGCTCTTTGGCATGAAATAAACGTTTTCACCGGCGTCCTGTAACAGCAGTCATTCCCCAGGTTTGTTGTAATCATAATTCTCCACAAGACCTCAGGAAGCTTAAGAAGTACTTCCAAATCTTTCCTGGAGGAATAGGCTTTTTTCTTTGTACTCATTCTGGGGAAGACTATAACCTGTTCTTGTAGATGGTTTTGCATTTGAAAGTAGTGAACACAGGCCTTTTTCTTCCTTCTTCTTAAAAAATTCATAATGCTCATCTTTCTTCATCATTTAAGGAATGCAGTTGCTTTGTTTCTAAAGCTGCTCTTTAAATAAATCCAAATCATGGGATTCTAGAATTTAAACATCTTTTGTATGTTTGGGAATGTGCAAATGAAGGGACCAGTGGGTTTGTGTGACTATATAAGTGAAATAAAGTCACCGGCCAGGAAAGCAGGAGATAAAATGAGCAACAGAGCAGGGTAGTGGCAGGCGACAAGGATAGAGGATGCAGGAGATTGTGACTATTTACCCTGGTAGAGAGGAGAGAACCACAACCAAAACTAATGGGCTGGAATGCTGCAGTGTGAGAGGGAGTGAGAATCCTAGAATGTGGGGAGGAAAGGTTTTGACTGAGAGAATTAGTTTCAGAAGTACTGTCCCTAAGGGAACTGTTGGAAAACCCATTTCTCAGAACATGTGTAACAGGACAGGACCCAGGCCCAGAAACTCTGTTATGGACACCGATTCTGTCAGCTCCCTGGGGAAGGGAGTGGAGAAGCTTTTGGAGGTGTCTTATTTCTGTCACTATTTTTGGCCAGTTCCAGATAAGTTGACCATTTTTAAACCAAGAGAACATCAATTGGTTGCTTTCTATATGTGCCTTAAAATAAAGAAGCAGTTTGGGGTGGGGAAGTAATAGGCATTCCCCATGATTGATAAGGCCAGGAAGATGGAGAGTTGGACACAGTCATGATCTGGGTCCCAGGGCATGGGGTTGGCCCTCAAGGATTGTATCCAGGTGACTTTGATGAGGTTAATCCCTCTGTTGTAAGGGAATCATCTCTGAAACAGAAACTTACTTTTTTAATCGACTAAAGTTTGCCTGATAGATAGGAGATCTTATCATAGATGAAAGGAAATAAAGACCAAGAGCCAATTTTCTCATTATTTCTATTCTTCATCAACTAAAAGGGCTTTTCTTGAAGATTTGGCACATTATAGTTGAATATTTATATTAATAAACTAGAGGCCCGGTGCACGAAATTCATGGAGGGGAGGTGTCCCTCAGCCCAGCCTGTGCCCTCTCACAATCTGGGACCCCTCGATGATGAGGGCTTATTGGGCTTCCCTTTCTCTAGATGCCGGCAGCTGACCCTGCCCCCACCACTGCTTGCCATCTGTGCAGTGCTGCCTCTCCCTCCCCCTCCACCAGTCGCCACCCTCTGCAGGTGATGGGTGTGGGGTGCAATCGCTTGGTCTGGGCCTCCCTCTCTGGGGAGATCGCTGCCTGGCCCCGCACACCTGCCACTGCATCGCTGGCTGGTGGCCTGGGTCTCCCTCCGTGGGGCGATTGATCGCGGGGCCCCCAGATCAATTGCTGCGCAGAGGGAGGCCCCGCCCATCTGCCACAGTGCTGCCAGCCAGGTAGCCTGGGCCTCCTTCTTTGGGGCGATTGTGGGGCAATGTCAGGGCCCCCTCCCCCCTGACTAATTACATCACACCCGCCTTGGCTGGCCTGACACCAGTGCATGTCATAGCGTGGTCGTCCGGGAGGTCGTCCGGACAGTTGTTCTGCTGTTTGGTCATTTGGTCGATTTACATATTACACTTTTATTATTATAGAGTAGAGGCCTGATGCATGAAATTCTTGCAAGGGCTTCGGCCCTCGCAGCCCTGGCTTCATCCGGAAGGTTGTCCAGCTCTTCGGCCGTTCAGTCAGTTTGCATGTTACTTAGATGTAACCTGAAGCCCTATTATGATTCACCTGCTGTATCTGCAAGGTTCAACAGAGTGTGTACCAAAAATGTCCAATCAGATTCAGGCAGACCAGAGAAGGCACAAGGGGGTAATAACACCACTTGTTGCTGTGTGACACCCAGCAAATGTCTTAATTTCTTGGGGTCAGCTTTGTCAATTTTAAATGCATTAGTGAGTGTCTGAGAGAACGTCTAAGAAGATTAAGTGTAAATAAATATCTATCATGATTAGCATTGAATAGGATCTCAGTAAGTTATAATTGCAACTTTAGAAACTTTGTCTCCCAGGTTCACCATGGGATTTATTTGAATGCATTTTGCAAACTATGTCTCATGAGTAGTTCTCTCTCTGGTCCTTAGTTTTATTCATCTGTAAAATCAGGAGTTAGGAAGAGAGACTGTGACATCAGTATATTCTACATTGTTATACGCTCACACTCCTATATTTTTGGTGGCAATGTAAATTTATGTGATAAAATTGGAGGGTAATTTGTC
Organism: Myotis lucifugus; assembly: GCF_000147115.1. Taxonomy (NCBI): domain Eukaryota; kingdom Metazoa; phylum Chordata; class Mammalia; order Chiroptera; family Vespertilionidae; genus Myotis; species Myotis lucifugus. The sequence goes on along the minus strand of NW_005871547.1, from coordinate 237,445 downwards.
AGTGACCAAAATAAAGATGCATGTGTCCTTTCCTGAGCCCCAGCAGTTCCATTTAATCTTTTTGTAGCCGTTATATGCCTAACTATACTAGAAGTAAGCAAGAAAGGAATGAATTAAGTAACATTCCCCTAACCTACTTGACTTTGAAACACTTTTCTGGCAAAGCATTTCCTGTAACAATTATTCAGTGAAACATTTTTGGGGGAATAGCTGATCTGGAGAGTAGGCAGAATTTGTGCCTGATAATGGAAGAACTAGAGCTTCTACCTGCCAGGCTCCTTCGTAGGCAGGAGGCAATACAGTGACATTCAATAAGAGTATGATGAATAAATGAATAATATCTTCCCATTTAATCCTTATGAAATGGGTATTACTATTTCATTTTTAAAAGTGAGGCTTCTAGAGGTTTAGTCATGATTCCAGAATTAAGTCCAAGTGGTAAATCCAGACTTCAATCCCAAGTCTGCTTCTCTTTCTCCTGTGTACTCTTATCCTTATACCATGCAGGAGAAGGAGGTCCTATGGGGTAGTGCAAGGCAGGGAGAAAAAAAGATTCTACAGTTGTGAGGGACTGTCTAAGGATAGTTAAATAAGAATTTGTAAAGTCATAAATAGATTTAAGCTAGTGAACATAGAGTTAATCTTCAGTTCTTGGTATACGTTGGGGAAACCGTGCACATCAGTGATAATTTGAGAAGTGATGAAGGCTGCAAAAGTCTAAATAGAAGAGTAAACATTCTAGATTTATTATATGCATTGAGATAAATAGATAACACAAGGCTAGCAGCCATTCATTCAGTGCTTACTCCACTTGACTCTAATTATGTTATGTCAGACAACTCACTGATAAATATGCCTCTATTTTAGGGATATGCTAACCGAGACACAGAGAAGTCAAGTAACTTGCTATAGATTTCTTAATAAACAAACATATTTGTCTTAATCCTCACCTAAGGATATACCCGGAGGATATACTTACTGATTTTAGAGAGAGGGGAAGGAAGAGAGAAAGAGAGAGAAACATGGATGTGAGCGAGAACATCAGTTGGCTGCCTTCTATATGTGCCCTGACCATGAGTCTGACCTCAACCTAGGTAGGTGCACAGACCGCAAGTTTTAGGTATCTGGGATGACGCTCTGGCCAACTGAGCCACACTGGCCGGGCTAAACTGAGATTTGAACTCCACTCTAAAGAGTTCCAAATTTCCAATACATTTTAATACAGGGTGTTGCAATATGGGGAGAATACTTTCAACAATAAAGATATTTTTTTAAGTGAAAGACAAGGAGTGTCGCTGTATGTTAACTGCTGTGATGTTATTACAAATTGAACTTTTGTGCTCTCAGGTTAATGGGCATTAAGTGTCAACTTGATTTTGAAAGAGAAAGAAGGGAGGATAGGACAAGGAAGGGAGAGAGAGAGGAGGGGAAGGGGAGGAAAGAGGAGGAAAGGCTTCCATTTTATAAGAGGCCATTTATCATGCATTGTTAATGTTAATTTTGAAGGGAGGGGGCCAGTGACCCATACTGTGAAAGGTAAGTAAATTAATAGTGGTGGGTTTTCAAAGCTGGAATCTCTCTTTTGTAATTGTGGGCATTTCATTCAGAAGTACATCATGCATTTCAGCTCCCACATTTTAAATTAAATTTCCTTATTACTTTTTAAGTAGCTTGTCATGGGTTATTGAGTATTTACTGTATGTTTATACTGTAATTCTCTGAAATGACATATAGTAATTGCTTTAGCTACTGCATCTGATGTCTAATTACTGTAAATACATGTAAAGAAGTAATTAAATGGAAAAAATAAACTTTTCCCATAACTTCATATTACAGATTAAACAGAGGATGTTAGTTCTTCCCCTAATTTTTTGTAAAAACAAACTCATGCAAGCAGAATGATAAACAAGCCGCAGGGGTAAATTGATCCGAGGTGTGCTCACTCATAATGTTCTGGCTAATCTCCAGTGGGGATGGCAGACTGACCCTGAACCTGGCAGGAGCTGTGAACTCACGCTGGCCCTTTCCACACCCTAAAGAGAAGCCAAGGCTTTCACTGTTCAAACATGTTCCTCTTCCACCTTACAATTCTGCAAGACTGCAACAGGGCATCTCAAGACATTTTGCGTAAAACCAGCCTCTATAAATTAGTGGATCAGTTGTGCAGAAAAAAAAACCACATGAAAAATGACACCAAGTAAACATTTTAACAAATATTTAATTCAATTTTGCAGAGTCTGGTTATTTTTAAGTGATTTGCAAATCAGTTTCCTCTTTGTTTTATGGATGATGTAAACTATTAGGAGCCAGAGGAGGACAGAAACCGGTTGTACAAACCTGGTCTATTTTAACTTCAAAAACAGCATTACTACACTGGTTAGGCAATGCCAAAAATTGTCAAATTGCTTTTTCCACAGGAAAAGAATCACAGCAGGATGGATTTAAAGTAAGATCCAAAATTAAAGGCCGCATTATTCCTCTCATCCTTCCAAGGGCAGGTGAGCGCAGAGGGGCGTTCTCCACCACTGAGATAATAATAAAGGCAGACACAAAGAGCCCGTTGCAATCTTGCTGCTGTAAAGTTTAAGTTGATCCAATCTTTTTTCTGACCTTTTGAATTGCCAATTGGAAAACACACACAAACGGTCCTCAGCTGAGAAGCAGCTCAGTGAGAGTTCTCTGCAACCTGTGGTCATCCCTTGAGCAAGGAGTTTGAAAAGGGACACGATCTCTCAGAAGGGGCATCTTTCTCACTGGTTTGGTCTGCAAGTGTGTCATATCCCACTGTCCTGTTTCAAGTGGGCTCCCCTATGACCCCCACCCCCTTTTCGGGTGCAATAGAAATCCCCGTACTGCCTCCAGGCTGGCAAATCTGAAACTAAGTACCCAATAGTCTGAACTTAATTTCACAAATGTGAACAAATTTCACTTTTTGCCTCAATTACAACTAGGTAAAACTAATGTGAAGGTGTCCCTTGGCTACACTAAAGAAGGGAAGAAATCCTTGGGATTCTCTAGAAGTGCTCAACAAACCTTTAGATTAATCCTTTCTTCGTTTGCAGATGCTCAATATATGAACTGTAAGAACAACCAGCACCCAGCACTCAAGTTTCTCTCCACCAACCCATTCTTCACTTCGCCAGCATAACCCATTGAGGCACATTCTTGAGGAACATAATTTTAAAAACATTGCATTTTTCATTAACACATTCACTCACGTTATTGTCTGTCAGTATGTTTATTCATATATTTTTCCCAGCTTTATTGAGAAATAATTGACATATATCCTGATAGTTTGATTGTGCCAGACACTGTGCTAGGAAGCTAGCTAATTTTTTTAAGGCCAAAGGATGGCAGCTCACCTTCCCCAGAGACATTGGATCCAGAGAATCACTGGTGAAAAGTCGACTTTCTGGGTAATTTGATTGGATAGACTTGTTCACATAATTCCTCTTCTATTTGTGATAGAATGGAGCTAATGAAGTTTCACTTATAGGCTCAAGGTCAGAAGGGACTTGTGAACATTAGGGTAGTCAGCGTTCTAGCTCGTTATTATCTGTAGCTTTTCAGCTAACAAATGTGTACTTTTAATATCCTAAAACTATTTGAAATGGAATTTGATGCATTCATCTTCATGGCAGGAGAAGTGCTAGATAAATAATGGCTAACATGTGTCATGCTTTCTGGTACCCTTCTTGACATGTATGTAATTGAGTTATGGGTTATTATGATTACCATTTTACAGGCAAACCAAAGAATGATTGAATAATGTATGCAAGGTCACACAGTGGTAGTGAATGGAAGTGATGGGATCTGAAACCAGACAGATTAGGTAGATATCCTGGCTTCATAACCCTCTCTATTGGCTCTGGGGATATGACCTAAGGTAAGAGCAGTATCGTATGCATTTTAATTTAGGATAAACAGACTTTGAATTATTTGGATCCAATGGAAGCAGCTTTACTGAACACATACCAGATGATAGCAACTATATCAGAATCAGTGTGTGTGTGTGTGTGTGTGTGTGTATGTGTGTACAGAGGAGCTTAGATGCACCCACAGAAAACACACAAAGATGAAACTATATCTTTACAATCCAAGTGTATGAGAACATCACACCCTCACAAGGATCTAGGTTAAAAAGTATAGATAACTCAAGAGGAAAAGAGCTCAAAATACAAGTTATGTTATAACAAAATGATTGCTATGTCATGTGGACAGGGACAGTCCATTTGTCTTGGAGATGATAGTTGATGGGGTGAAGGTTAGGGGGAAGCTTCCATCGAGCAAGTGAAACTGGAATTGAGCCCTAAGAGATTGTTGCCAGGTATCAAGAAATATTATCAGGGTTCGTAAATTCTAGGAGCAAGGTTAGGCTGCAGGTACGGTTTGAGTGACTTCATGGTTTCATTGCTTCTTTGTGTATCTCAGGGTCTTATTTTTGTAGTGGTTTCATATTCTATAATTGTATTAGGTAACCAGTAAAAACATTTTAGGTATTTAGGAGTCAAATAAATGCGTATAGAAATACTAGTGCACAAATTCGTGCACATTGAAAGGAAATTAATTAGAAGAAATATTTAATATCGCTATTCGTCCTTTCTCTATAATCAGCCAAATTCACGATCAACAATGACAGATCAAAACACACATGTGTGATTGGCTCTAGTGAGAGCTTTATATGTATTGTGCATGCGCGAGTCAACTTAGCCTTTTATAGATATAGAATAAACTTGCTTAATTAGACCTGTTTTCTGATTTAGCTAAACTTTTTCCAGCCAAGTGAAGCACCCCAATTTCTCTTTCAGGTAATTTTCAGCAACACAGCAGTAAATATCAACACAAAGCAGATTATTATTATAGATCACACAAGGAGAACAAAGTGTAAAATATTTAACTGCAGCAGTGGTTGACTATATTCTGTGCAGTGAGAAAACCTGCAGTCATTTTAAAGGTCTACCATTTCTTCTTTTCAGTGGGGTCAAGTTTCTGTGCTTTCTCAATCTTCTTTTTCTGGCTAATGAAAAGAAAATAGGATTCCACCGAGTCTCCTATCTACCTACTCTAGGACTTCTGTGAGGATCAAAAGAGATGAGGCACAGGAAAATGCTTCACAGACATTTGGTTAGAGTGTAAAATGTTTCCACCTGGCTATAAAGCAAGTTGTGTTCCTGGGCTGAAGAAATGCAAGTAGGCTAGTCGCTAGGGAGAGGAAGCTCAGCGTTGCTACGTGATGTCATTACCCGGTCAGACACTTAGCATATTAGCCTTTTATATATATAGATAGATTTGAAAGGCTTTAAGAGCAAGCTCCAAACCTCACAATAACAACACTGAGCTTAGCCTTCCCAGGGAACTGTTTCCCCTGCTGCTAAGAAGAAACTGAGGAAGCATACAACTGCTAGCTCCACGTTAGCCATGATCTGTAAATTAGGAAACTACTTCCAAATTTGTTTGATTCAGAGTCATGCCTTGCCAGCCACTATCTGCTTAAGCCACTATTGTTTCCTGGAGAGTACTGCCTTTATTCTCATATAACTCAGTTCTGAAGATCAGGTTTCACAATAGTGGACCTCAGTGGCAGAACCTAGTTGCATCTAGAACTTTCCATGCAAGGACACTGGGGAATGTGGCCTCTAGTGTACAGGAAGAGTCATGAAAGGGAATCTGTAATGGATGTTAAGAAGCTGGTCTACTCTAGTTGCCACATTATCACTGTCTGAAAAATCCTCAAGTCAATATATTCACTTAAAATAACTTTTGGAGAATGTCTTCTAGACAGTGAGGTTGGCGGAGACATCTATAAAATAGATGTCACGTGCCATAGCAGAGGTTGTTCATTGGTCCTTGCACTTTTCCCACTGAGCTCCATTCAGCAAACTCCAAACACTTTTCAACCAATTTCCAAAAAACCCCACAAAACTCCCGAAGTCAACACATTAGATATAAATCTATTTGCATTCCTGACCAGAAATATAGAATATAGAAGACAAGCCAGAGGAAATCAGACTATGGAACAGACAAATTGGGGGTGCTAGAAAAAACTAAGGACTAAGGTGTGCCTCCTCACAATATTGTTTAAGGCTAACCCCCAGAAAGCATAGCTATTGTTTAAGTCACTAAAATCACTTTCTCAATCAAGAAATATTGTTTCTGAGATCTTGGCTAGAAATGTATACAGCAATAGAAAAATTGGTATTATGGCCTAGACAGAACAAATGCATCTAACTTAGCTATGTCTGCAGAATGCTGGCAGTGAGCTGCATTCCTGCAATTAGGGCTCATCAGCTGGGCTGGCAGCTTCCCAAGAAGATGCTCCATGCTCCTGTGTTCTTTCCAGCCTGTGGAGAGAGCAGGGGCTGGGCTACATTGTCTGGCCTCTTTCATTTGCGTTATAAGAGGAGCCACGTCTGGACCATGTGGATAATTGTTTGTTTGCTTTTGTAACATTTGGAACCATTGTAAATAAACCCAATCTGTAAGAGAGAAAGTAAAAGCCCAGAGCACCTGGAGTGTTTTGATGGGACTTAGTAAACTGAAAGCTTCTTGGCAGCCGTGAGGGGAAAAATGACAAATGCTGCACTAGAGGGAGTAGGAAAATGGATTGAATGGTCACTCCCTGAAGGGGCTGCATTTGTAATTTTCTTGAAAGACAATAAGGACCCATTAAGACACAGTCCCTGCAATGGAAGGAAATGGTGATCTGCATTGGAAATGTTACTTAATTGCTCCATATGAAATACAAAATATCTGCCTCTAAAAAATTAGTGGAGCCCGCCAGCATGACTCAGTGGTTGAGTTTCGACCTATGAACCAGGAGGTCATGGTTCGATTCCTGGTCAGGACACATGACTGGGTTGTGGCCTCAAACCCCAGTGTGGGGAGTGCAGGAGGCAGCCAATCAGTGATTCTTATTGATGTTTCTATCTCTCTCTCCCTCTCCCTTCCTCTCTGAAATCAATAAAAATATATTAAAAAATAAAAATAAATAAAAAATTAGTGGGGCCCTAGCCGGTCTGGCTCTGTAGTTAGAGCATCACCCTGAGGACTGAAGTGTCTGGGGTTTGGGTTTGATTCCCATCAAGGGCACATGCCCTGGTCGTTTGTGCCCAATTATGTGTCTCTCTCACATCGATGCTTCTCTCTCTGTGTCTCTCCCCCTCCCTTGCATTGTCTCTAGAATTCAATGGAAAAAGTACCCTTACGTGAAGATTAGCAACAACAATACATTAGTGGACATTAAGTCATTTGTTTAGAAAGGAAAATAAATTGAGTGTGTAGACATAGAATGCAAAATCATAATGCAATAAAAACTCTACTTGTAAGAAAGGGGCACAGCCTGTCCAGTGGAGAGTGTTGTCTCCATTATTCCTATACAGAAGAGTCAAGAGCAGGGAGCCAGCTGATAGAGAGTGTAGGGGACTTACCTAGGATAGTGTTTGCAGAGCCCTTTACGTAAGATTAAAAAGAAAAAGTAAAAAGCACTTGTCCATATAAAAGAAATGGGAGAGAGAAGCTTACCTGCGCCACTTTTCTCCCCTCCTCCCCTACAACTGCTGGTGGCTTTTTGGTTCTAGATAGCTTGAGAATTTAGTAAAATTTTCCGATTGTGCTAAATTTATCTCCATAAGTTGTTACCAATTATTTAAGAGGGCTTAAATCCCCGTGTCCTTCCCATTTACTCCCTGCCTTCATCTCTCATAAAATACTCTGTTTTCTGGAAACAATCAAAGACTACCTTTTTCTACCTTGTGCATTTTTTTTTAACTACAATATTTCTCTCAAAGCATCTTTAGTTATAGGAACTGTGAAAGATGAAATTTTAAATCTTTTCATATTGCTATTGGTGCTACCTTTTCTCTCTTTCCCTTTCACACATAGTTTTGAGCGAATATGCCATACTCTGAGGTTACAGAGAGAGTGAAGAAGATCAAAATCTAGTGGGAAAGAAAGGCAAATCAGAGAAGCCTGTGGTGCTGTGTGACAGGCTACAGTGGAGGCTGGAGTGGCCATAAGAAAGGGTAATGAGAAACGCTTCAGCCTGCCTGGGGGGTCCTCCAGGAAGTGGTGCCTGCACTGGAGCTTGGCCTGAGCATGGGGAAGGCCGAGAAAAAGAGAAGAGAAGGTCACTCTGTCAGAAGGAACTTCAGAAGTGAGGGTACAAAGGCCCGGGGGCACAGTCACAGGGGCTACCAGCACAAACACTCTTTCTCTTTACCTTCAGCCTAGGGCTTCCCATGGAGCCGAAAGAGGGAAGTTTAGATATTTAATTAGATATGGGCAGCATCAGGAAGGGTTGCATGTACCTTCTTGAAAATTTCTGACTCTGTTTTGAAGGTGAGGGATTCAGAGCCAGGGAATGATTGAAGAATACTGTGTTGATTCCCTTCCCACTGGTACTCCTATCTAAAGAGGTAGTTCTTTCTGTCAAACAGCAGGTGTCACTAGACCAAAAATGCAGGTTTTGTGGCTGATGATCTCTGGGAAACCTTGTGTAGAACAAGGTTAAACCCGGATGTTTAATACTTTCATGGAAGTATTAAAAAAGAGGAGATTTACAATCAATTAATTTTCTGGGAAAAGTACATTGAAAGTCATTCTCTCCAGGACTCTGCCATAGAACCTCAAGTACTTTATCTAGGATTTTTAACTTGTTAGGTCTCAGGGAAATGAGATTACGAAGGGGAAATTTTTTGTTTTAAACTTGTAATTTTTAATGTTTTTATGCAAACCCAAGGAGAGAGGGATAAATATAATAGATCTCTGAACACCCATTTCTAGATTCAATAACTGTCAATATTTTATTAACTTTTTTTCATTTATCACTCCCTTCCTCACTTCACTTTGTATTGCCATATGCTTTATAGCAGTTTGCTCATCTGGAAGCATAAATATCTGGTGGTCTCACTTTTAGTGATGCAAAAATTGATTCTTGGCTGTTGCCAGATCTATTGACAGTTTCTCATCAATCTTTTAGTACTTTTTATTTAGTGGTTGAAAATGGTGATTATCATCATTTCTTCCATAATAAAAGACTTTATTTTCTGTAATAAACCCATAACCTAAAATTTTCTTGGGCTGTCTTATAAACCCCCTCCTTTTGATTGGAATCAGCCATTTTTTCTAAGAAGTCCTGGTTCCTTTCATTTAAAACCCTTTTCCTATATGCAAGAGAATGTTTATTTGCTTGTAGGTTTCCCATGCTGCCCCTAAGCAACCTTTTAAAATTATTATTGCTGGCTTTTGGTTGATTGTTTCTGTTTCTTTTGGCAAAAATAAGAACATATTCATTTGTATTTTCTCTCTTTCTAACATAAAAGTAACATGATGTGTTCAGTATTCTATCCTTTGCTTTATTTTGTTTCTTTCACTTAAAAACATATTTCTGATACCATTCCATATCAATACATGGAGCTATTCCTTATTCATTTTTTCAGTTTCCTAGTATACTACTCTGTAGATAGTTTATTTAGTCAGTCCCCTGTAGATGGATAATTGATATTATTCCTATCATTTGCTATTACTAATAATGCCACAGTGGATAACCACATATATAGATCATTTTGTATTTTTTTTCAATATAAGTTTGTATTGGGTTTAAGAAGGAGGATTATTGAGTCAGGTAGTTTCTTCATATACAATTTTGCTAAATATTTTCAGATTCAACTTGAGGAAACTTTGGGGATTGTGCCATCTTATATTCCTGTCATTCAAAATATGAGCAAGTCTCTTTTCCCACAGTCTCAAAAGCAGAATATGTTGTATACTAAGTAGAATTTTGGTGATCTGATGGGTGATAAATGGTACCTCAGTGAATGCAATGTTTCCATTGCATTTTTTTCTTATTTTTGAATGATCTTGAGCATCTTTTTAGCATAAGGTTCACTTGCATATATTTTTCAAAAACTACTTGTACATAAATTTTGTAAAAAAGACCTTGAATAGAGGAGGAGGAGAAGAGTTAAGTTTGAGAGTATTGTACCATCAAACATTCAACCAATACCCCTCTCCTTGCCATTTAAATTGAAGAGAAGGTGAAATAGAGAACCCTCATCTCAAGGTGGACTCTTTGTAACCAAGCAACACATGAAGATTACCAAAGCCCAGAAGGGCACCATGTTTAAAGAATAAGGTCCCTTAAATGAAATTGCCCAATCTCTTCTCCTTTTTCCTCTTTTTAATTGTTCTCTCTCTTTCACAGATCACAGGATGGGTCCTTTAAATCATTGAAATACATCACCTTTATTTTAAGGATAGACCAGGGTGGTGACAGATTATTGTTTTCTCTCTCTCTCTCTCTCTCTCTCTCTCTCTCTCTCTCTTTGTTTTTGTTTGTTTGTTTTTTGTAAATCTTTGTCTGAGGATATTTTCCCATTGATTTTTAGGAAGAGTAGAAGACAGAGGGAGACCGAGAGAAACATCGATGTGAGAGAAACACATCCAGTGGTTGCCTCCTGCACAAGCCTGGACTAAGGCCTGGGCTGGGGAGGAGCCTGCAACTGAGGTACGTTTGACTGGAATCAAACCTGGGACCCTTTGGTCCGCTGGCTGAAGCTCTATCCACTGGGCAAAACTGGCCAGGGCAAACTATTGTTCTCTTGATTGATATCCCAGTGCCATCTCTTCCCCATTTCTCCACAGCTAGTTCCACTGATGGTAAGAAAGTTCCTCTCCTCTCCTTAAAGGTAAACTTAGCTCTTTCTTGGGAATGGTAATATTTCCTATCCATACCCAGTTACATATACACACCTCCTTAGATATATGAACCATTAAAACTGCTACTCCTCACAATTCTAAATGCCTAGACATCCCTGCGATCTCCTTGTATTTTTCTCATCATATAATTATTCAAGAGGAGTGGGTCAATGAAATCTACTTATTGCTTTTCAATTCCTTGATTATCACATGTTGCTAAATGTCAGGTAGAGTGAAGAACACTAATTTTCTCCAGCTTTATGAATATAACAAATATAACAGTACTTAAACCACAGAACCACATATTTTGGAGAGTTAAAACTTATAGTACTGCAATTTAGATTATGATCCAGTGAGGAAGATGAGGTATGTGAAGGAAAATTTTGTTATGCATTGCTGACGATGATCGTCATGAATGCTGTCAAGTTAATAGTGATTAATGCAGAGTAATATAAAGGACTACCAAATGGAGAGTGTAGACTAAGGAGTTGGACTTCTTGTGTTTAAAATGTAGCTGCATTACTTATGTTATCTCTTTGTTTCTCATCTGCAAATAGATATTAAGCAGAGTATTTACCTTGTAGAGTTCTGTGAGACTTCAACAGGAAGAGCTTACAAATGTCTCATAGTTGAAAGCTCAATAAATGTTAGCCATAACTACTGAGATGGCTTAGAGAAGTTAAAAAATAGGGGTGGAGGGGTGAACCTGAGAAAATTGTTGGTTTCAGTCATTAGCAAGTCTCAGGTGACTTTAAAAAGGGCAGTTTCTGCCAACTGGAAAGGCAGGAAGGCAAAGTACAGTAGGTTAAAGGTAAATAGGCAATAAATACTTGCCATACAGAAATCAATAGAAGCAGAAATCAATAGGAAGTTCATCCATTTGAGCTATTGGAAAGCAGAAATGGTAAAATGGTGATATGATGAAACAGGTTTTCTCTCTTGTAAGGAAAGGGTAATGCTTGAGAGCAGAAGGCATTTATTTAACCGACAAGGGTGAGAGAGCATGGTTTGGTGAGACTGAGGTTACTTTAGGTTAATGCCATAAGAGTCTTGAGTGAAACTAGAAAGAGGCTCAGTCTTAAGAGCAGCATGCCATCAGATTTATATTCCACAGGATCAAAGGCATTTTCTTACTAGATAGAGTAGCTTCCCACTCTATCTAAAGCTAAAGGACCGTAAAGAATTATATGACCCTGACTAAAGGTTGCACAAAGCTGAGGCATTAATGAATTAAGTCACAGGACCTTAAAATGTGTTTAGCTGTCATCTGAACAAACGGTGGGCTTAGGTACACCTGCTGCTGGGAGTGTAACTGGCGTTACTGTGTTCATTGAGGTTTTTAGAAAAGAACTAAGCATGATTAGTATTAAACATGACTATTTGTACCAACATGGACATATATAATCAGTATCAAAATAATTATCTGTTTTATTTCTGGCTTCAGCACAAAAAGTGGCCTGGAATATAAAATCTGCTTATTCCTCAGAAACACTTTTCTGTCCTTACAAAACATTGAAAGGCTTGGATTGTCATTTTCTTTAATGTCCAAGTCCTATTTTAAAAGCAATTATAAAATACAGTAGCAAGCAGATGTCAATTCTTCCAGGCTATTGCAATGAATCAAAATAAGTCTATCATAATAATTGTATTAAACTGTGTGATATGCTCAGTGAAGCAAGTAAAATATACAGAACACAGACAATATCCAGAGGGTTATGACTAGTTATAATGTGAGAATTATAATACCCTTGCATAACTAAAATTGTGATGTCTTTGGGACCCGATCCTAGATATAATTCTGGTTTACCACTAGGGAATTTTCTTAACTTCTCTGATTCTCAGAGTCCTCATCTCTGAGATGGAAGTAATAATCCATAACCTTCTGGATTAGTGACAGGATTAACGAAGGTGAGTGCCAAGTGCCTAACCCATTATGTAGCACATTACTTCTTAAAAACTGCTGTGGATCCCTATGATTACTTCTGCTATTTCATTTCCTCATTCTGCAGTTTTTAATCTTAACTAAGTCTGAGGGTGCAAATTTCATGGGGTACTATCCAGAACTACTTTTGAAAATGCTCTGGGGTGGTACAGACATACTGCCTCCCAGCTCTGAGATAGTGACTGGCCCCTCTGGTCAAGTACTGGACATCCTGACTAGAGTAACTGGCTCACATGTAACAAAAACATACCAGCTTTTAAAGAAGCATCATACTGAGGGAGCTACACCTAGGAATAGAGACAGACTGAAGAAAGGGAGATTTATACCCCCAGTATATTTATTCAGACCCTGGAGTTAGGCCATTAGCAAACTGGCCCATGTATTCATGTGCATGACCTAATGTTACTCCCCTTTTTCTTATTGGGACATATGTATTTAAATTGTCATATAATTGAGAAAATACCCATTTCTGATGCTTGGGCTGCTGGAAACACCATGCAACTGGACTCAAATTTAGAAGGGTTGTTTCTGTATGTCCCTTCTTTAAATCATGTTCCAATTAGACAGGTATATCTACCGAAAAAACAATAATTAAAAAAACACACCACACAATCACACAAAGAAGAGGAAAAAATAAACAAACCAGGATTTAAAATTTCTTATAGCCCTCTTTCAAGTATGTCTGAATGTCTAATCTAAATCCTTTATGTTGTAATCAAAACCTTAGCCTCAGATTTTTCTCTGATTTCCTAAAATAGCTTTGTTGAATTTCTCTGTCTCCTGAGTAGATCCTTGCCGTAGAAAACACATCTGCCAAGAGACACTCCTGTGGAGATATACTGCCAAGTCAGAAACAAAAAATAGTAAACATTAGAGGCATTTTTACTGCTAACACCCCAGAGGCAATAATCTTATCTCTAAATCTGGAACACAAGCAAATTAATCCGATTTGCATGTCATTTGAACAGAGAATGGGTTTAGAAAGCTCTGAATCATCTCAAGTGAAAATTAGATTAGCAACATCCTTTAAATGTTGGCCTATAAAGAGAGGAAAAAGTATGCTTAAATAACTTAATGTAAAAGAGTAAAAGTAAGGGAAAGTGTACATATCTTTCTTTCAACAAAAAGTAGCTGCTGTTCTATCACAATGATATAATCTATATATATAAAGTACTAATATGCAAATAGACCGAACAGTGGAACAACCCATCAACTGAACAACAGAACAACTGGTTGCTATGAGGTGCGCTGACCACCAGGGTCGTGCTCAGAACATAGTGGGAATCGGCCGCAGTGGGATGGTGGAACAGGTGAGCGGGGGCGCCAGACCAAAGCAGGGTGCTGGTGGCTGTCATTGGGCGAGCCTCTGGCGGTTACTGAAAATTGTTTGCTCCCGGGCGCCGTGGTCTTATCTGGCGCTCACACCTGCTGCTGGCACCATCAGCGGGTGCAAGCGGCAACTGCTGGCCTCTATCGCCCCTTAGGGCTTCTCTACTTCCCCCTGCTCCTGAGGGGCAATCGGGGCAGCAGCTGCCACTCACACCCACTGCTGGCACCGGCCCCAATTGCTCCGCTCCAACAGCGGGTGTGAGCAGCGCCGGCACCGTCAGCGGTGGCGGTGAGAGTGGGGCTGCTGGCAGATGGGACTGGGGCCACAGTGGGAAAGGCTGGGCAGGGACGCGGAGAGTAGGCCAAGACCTGCCCCTGTGCCCCTCGCAGCCTCGCAGCCCAGTTTCTTTCAAGGTGCACGAATTTGTGCACTGGACCCCTAGTATGTTATAAAAGTGTATAACCTCACTTGATAAATAATGGGGTTAAAAGTATTTTTCTGGAACAGAATATAACTTTTGATCTTAAACAGTCTCATGAATCTGTAACACCATGAAAATATTCAGTTGTCACTGTACCTAGAGTTTACAATAAGTCATGGATGTGGATGACTGATAAAATCCCTACACATTTTATCTTGTGCTATGCTTGCCTACATGTTTAATTTATGTAGAGCCCTTTGGGGCATATTGACTGTGTTTGCCAAAGATATATTCTCCAGTACATCATGTCTTTTATCAATGTTATCACTTAAGAGGGTGGTATGACTGTTATATCAATATTTTATATAAGCATAGGTGGTTTCTAGTGACAAAAGAGCTTTAGTCCCTGAACCTGAGCTTCATTTTTATTTTATTTGAGGAATGTTTAGTATTTCATTGAGTTCCAAACTGGATTTATTTATTTATTTTATATGTAAGTATCTCTAAAAAAAAAATCACTTTTAACTATATTCCAGGTTGACCCCCAAAATTGACACCTTCCAACTTACCCCCTCTAAAGTGAAAGGTGCAGTGTACCAAGTGAATGCAATCTGCCTTGGTAAATGAAAAGAAATTTAGTAATTCAAAAACAAACAAAACATTGGCTCAGAGCTCCCAATGTATTTGCCCCAAGAGAGAAAGCACTACAGAAGGTGAAGTCCTCTTTCCTTTGATGACCTACTCTCAGAAGTCATGCCTTGTCACTCTATTTTATTGTTAAAGGCAGTTATAAGGATTGGGCCAGCTTGAATGAGAGAGAAAATAGACTCCTCTTTTCAATGGAGGAATGTCAGTGTTACATTAAGAAAGGCATGAGGGGTGGGTTATATGTTGGTTCAGTCTGTTTTGGAAAATACAATCTGCCATATCAGGACTCCCACTTTGCTATATTTAAGCCCTCACCTTCTTCTTTGGCTGTTAACCTTGTACAGTGAACAGCCTCACAATCAATCATGCATGATGACCTTGCTTAGGAGGTCAACAAGGCCTGTGTTTGATAGCAATTATTCCACTCTTTAGCCACATGATTTTGGAAAATTTCTTGAGATTTCCAAATCTAAATTTCCATTTAGTATCGCAGTGAAAGTTAAATTAAGGGACTGTGTTTAATATGAATAGCATTATGCTCAATGTATATTTCCTCTTACCCCTGTATGCATAATAAATCTATTAGACTGAACCATATGACATTGCCACCTTTGAAGTTAAAAATGGTAAAGTGTTGTCAATTTCATATGGTTTGGCCTAATACAGTTAAATGAATACAATTTTAGGAATATATTTTATTCTGTTAAATTATAAAATATCCTCAAATTGAAAAGAAAATGTGTCTTAAATTCTTTCTGGTTTTAAACAGAGATTACCAATGGACTTAAGTAATACCAGAAAATAAAATAAAAATTGTGGTTGGGGGAATTGCCCATTTGTCTTTTAGTTCCCCAAATCCATTCCTATTATAAGATGATCTGCAATTCATAAACATATGAAAGCTTCTTCTATTATTGTTTTTTTAATTAGGCTAAAATTGATAGTTTATATATTGGCTAACTAAAGGGAGATCATAAATTTGCTACTTTTTTTCTTGTCACCTCCCCACTGCTTCAAACCTAAGAAGTTTCCAAATAGCTTATGCCTTCTGAACTTTCTTTTGAGCTCTGCCCTTCGATGCCTAAAAGGCCAATCTTTAGCTTATTTGTCCCCATTCTGGGCATCAAGTTTAGAACTCATCTTCAGAAGTGACAGACCAGCTCATTAATTCATTGTACCTCCTTGGCTCTCTCTCCAGTTCTGCACAGAATGATTCATGGTGATTAAAATTTTCAGCACTGGCAATCAGTCACCTCAGCAAATCATACATCTAACCTCCAATCTATCCCATGTGTTTGGATAATGAAGCTTTCCAAAGTTTCAGTCATCTCAAAGCCATGTTACCAAGAAAGGTGCACAATTGACAAAGTCATATGGGAAATACATTGAAGACAGGAAGTTACTCCCTCCTGGAAGTTTTTGTTTTTTTTTTAGAGCAAAAGGAAGAAATACAATGTTAGGTTAGTTATGTCACATCTTAAAGAAAGGGATCAGTAAAAAAAAAAATATGGAAGAAATGAAAGATAATTTTATTCTTGATACTTTGACATATTTCTGTTTTCATTGAGACATTAATTAATTAAAGGGCTATCTTTTGTTTTTGCATTGATATGATGATTCATCATTAATGAAGAAAAGAAATGCCAAATGAATCACATTGGTGTATTTAGGAAAGACCAAATCCCCCTGAAAGATTGGTGAGCAACTCAAATGGATGATCACCTAAATGTAACTGGCTAAAATAATTACTGTTCAGTTTGGTCATCTAATTGTTGAGAATGCTTTTGTGGGAAAAGAGTACTGAGTGAAAAAATTACAGATATGACAAAGTTTCCCAAGAACTGACTATAATGGGGTGCCGTGAAAGCCACACTGGTGTGCCACAGAATTTTTAAAATATACAATCCCTGACTAATCATGGTCACTAGCCTTTTCCCCCTAAATTGTCACATTAAAAAATGACAACAGCCAACAATAGATGAATCAAAATTATACCTGTTTTTTGTTAAATCAGCAAGATGTATTTACTACTTGTTCTACTTGCTTAGTGTATGCAGAATTTTAGTAGTTTATGTGTGTCATGATATGGAAAAGGTTTAAAATTGCTACTGTAAATAGTTGTATACAGAAACCCATGTACATTTCATAGGAGATTTAGGACATTTTTCAAGTATAGTTTTTACCATAAGGGGTTTTCAATACTCAAAATTGATATCGTAACCTGGAATAGGCTGCCAGTCTTATGTGATTTGAAAAGAATTCAGAAAATAATATGTTAAAATTCCATGCTTACTTTGTAGGATAATTTGTATGGTGTAGGCTATTTTATATTGGATATTTTAAGTGAATAATCCCACTACTTTATAAATGTCAGTTAATTTTTTTAAAAAATGAATATATTTCCTTATGTGAGTGATGTGGTATAAATCAAATCAGTGCTATCAGGTTAGAGAAGTGACATTGTAGATGCAAGAATTTAACTATAATGAATGGACTCTGCTATAGAACAGAAAAAAATATGAAGAAAAACACCTCACATTAGAATCTTACTAAATGCTTTTGGACACATAAACATTAAATTTCTGCTTGGTCCTGAAATTTCCCACTTGACAAAAATGTATGTCAAATTAGTGTAGATGGACACCATATTTCTTTAAAAGAGATTGGCAAAGGACTCAGTCCTAAAATAACAAGTTTGAAAACACTGGTTATTTTGTTATAGCCTGTTGTTTTTGTGTAATTCAGTGACAGTTTAGCATTGATACCCACTGCTGGCCTTATGTTCTCACATCTGCTGTGTAAAGAAAACATTTTTCCCTTAAAGAAGCACCCACCATACTGCTTGCTTTCACTTTCTGTTCCTGTTAAGCAGTAGATGAGTAATTTGTCTTTTAAGGCATGTATATGAAATCATTTGACTGACATAATGACTTCCTTTCAATAGGATTTAAAGGGTTTGTAGCTCTAGGACATTGTGATTATCTTCCATTTGTAATTCTTGCCTCTATTAAATCGAACCTAACCTGAATTTATACAGCCTGAGTGAAGCAGTTAAAATGAGAAATACTCAATCAATTGACTCTTCTGTCTACATGACACCTGTATGACTGGCTAGAATGAAAAGTATCTACTACTTGTTCTACTTGCTTGTGTATCATATAGATACCATTGTCAAGATACATCTATAATATTCCTTTAACGACTTTTATAATTTGATCTCTTGAAAGCCATATCTATATATGTATAAAAGCCTAAGCAGTTGGCTGGCCGGCTGACTGTCCGGTAGCTATGATGAGCAGTGACCACCAGGGGGCAGATGCTCAATGCAGAAGCGGAAACCACAGGCATGGAAACATGGAACAGACTGATGAATCTCAGAGGGGAGGGTGGATAGGGGAGAGGGGAGGGCAGGAAGAGATTAACCAAAGATCTTACATGCATATTAGAGGCCTGGTGCACTAATTCATGCACCAGTAGGGTCCCTTGGCCTGGCCTGTGCCCTCTCCCAACCTGGGACCCCTCGGGATGTTGGAGAGCCAGTTTTGGCCCAATCCCCGCAGCCCAGGCTGAGGGACCTGCGCTTAGGCTTGTAGACTAAAGGCCCGGTGCACAGATTCGTGCACCGGTGGGGTCTCTTGGCCTGGCCTGTGCCCTTTCGCAATCCAGGACCCTTGGGGGATGTCGCAGGCCAGGCAAAGGGACCCCACTGGTGCACGAATCTGTGCACCGGGCCTCTAGCTTTAGAATAATTGTGAACTACTTCCATTGTCATTTCTCATTTGCTTCATATGTTATGTGTCTTCTTTTTATTTACAAACATTTGAGAATGTTCTTGTTATTTTATTATTGGTATCAGTGTTCAGAAACTATACCAACTATGATTTCAATCCTGTGAAATTTGTTGAGACTTTATGATACAGAAGATGGTCACTTTTACAAATGTTTCTTGTGTTCTAGATAAAAAAAAGGTATATTATGAAATTATTGGTTGCAGTATTCTATATTTGTAAACTAGCTCCAATTTGTAAATTTCATTATTAAATTTCCTATGTATCTATTACCTAACCATTTTTCTTCTTCTTCTTTAACCTCACCTTTTTAGCTCTTGTTGATTTTTAATTCTTCATGTATTTGAAAGGCAATAAGACAGTAATATCATGGTTTTATACAATCAGTAATCATTTAGATTTACTTTATCCTGTTATGTTCTTCTATCATTTTCCTCTTTATGTCTGGTATCATTTTTCTCCTAAAAAACTATTTTGAGCTTTTTCTTTAATGTAGTTTTGTGGTGGACAAATTTTCTCAATGTTGTCTTTTCTAAGAACATCTTAATTTTATCATAATTATTTGAAGGATGTTTTCACCTGATGGCAGTTACTTTCTTTTAAAACTTTGTCTCTCATGTGTCTTCTGGTAAACATTCATTTCTGCAGAAAAGGCATTTGTCACTCATTATTTGCATTTTTTAAGGATAATATGTCTCTTTCTTTGGTTATTTAAACAATTTTAAAAATATATTATTTTGTTTTCACAAATTTTATTATGATGTGGTTATGTATAAATTTCTTTGCATTTTCTCAGCTTTATAGAGCTTTTGGCATCATTGGCTTAGGATCTTTCTTCAGTTTGGGAAATTCTTGGCTAATATTTTTTGTAAATATTGCTTTGGTTCCATTATTTTAGGTGATTCTATTTAGTCTACCTTAGACTTTCACCATTCTTAAGCATCTCATATTCGTTTCTGAAAGTTTCAAATTATTTTCTTCTTCAATCTAGACATTTTTGACCTATATTCCAGTTCACTTATTATCTCTTTTGCTTTTTATAATTTTGCAGTTAAGCCCTTCTATCAAATTTTTTATTTCAGCTATTCTATCTTTTAACCTCTAATACCTATGTTTGATTATGTTAATGTCCAAATCATCTGGCGGTCTGATTTTATTGATCTTTTTTTCTCTTGGTTTTTGCTCACTTATTCCTGTGTGTTGGCCATTTTTCATTGAATATATGAAAATTTATAGTTATGGATTTTATCTTTTTAGAGAAGATTTACTTTCTTTCAGGAAGACTGTTGAAGCAGGGGCAGATTACCTTGATCCATTAAAGATTGAGATTGTTCAAGGTTGAGTTTTATTCCATGGGAGGTCTAGTTTATTTCTGTTTAGTTTTTCCTACTAGAGTGTAGTCTATCAAGGGTATTAACTAAATTCCAGTGTTGTTTCCCATGGCTACTTCTCTTTGATGATCTTTGAGTTCTAATTTTGTCTCAGGTTCTGCTTGTCTTTCTAGCCACTTAGGAGCCACTCTTTGTTTGGTTTGTTATTTCCTGTCCCATAAATCTTAAGAATTAACAAATTGCTTGAGTTAAGAGCAATAAAGAATTCCACTATTTTGGTTCTGCTTAGACTTGTGAAATGACCACAAATTCTAAGCCATCATTTTCTAGGCCACACTGTAGTACCACTTACTGCTTCCACCAACACATCTAAATGCGGAGGAGAAGCCAGGCTCACCTTTAAGATCTTGACCTTTCAAAGTTGGCTGCCTTGGCTGCTCTCTGATGCCCTCAAACAGTGATTTTTTTAAGCCTATTTTTAATATTTATTTGTAGTAGATGGATACTGATCTGTATCAAGCTACTACATAGTAATCAGAAATGGCAATCTCCTAAATTTCTGAACAGAATATAGGCTCATAAGTATTATTTTAAAGCCACAACATAGAAGGGAAGTGAAAAACCAATAATAACAAGAAAAAGTAGAAAACAGGAAATAAAATTTAAAAATAGAAGAAAATTGCTCTTAGAAATGTATTTGCTATAGAAAAAAATCCATGTTAACTTTTGTCAGCTTTTGATGGTTACTGTGTATCACCTTAAAAAAAAACACTTATGGCTATAATAGTTTCAAAGCACTATATGAAAGAGATGGAAAGGGAGAATATTTTAAATCAAGAAAGAATTTCCAGTCCCTAATTTCCACAGTTTAGGAAAATAATTCCCCACATATATATGAAATTCTTAGTATCAGCATTGGCTTGCTAAGTCATTTTTTAATGAAATGAAATAAAATCTATTGCTCCTACATTCTGAAGATCTGAAAAATAGAAAAGACAGTTGTTAGTTTCATTTTAATGTAACTTTGAATCTTAAAAAATTATTGCTTTTCTTTATAAATAAACTTAACAAATCCCTTATTTATATTGCATAAACATAATATGAGCATTAACTCATTTAACAAGAGAAGAAACTGTTGCTACCACAAATTCAAATAGAGGTGACAAATATTTGAATCATTTGAAACTATATTTATTTAGATAAGGGTGGAGAAAACATTTATTCCTTTTTCTCTAACATGCTTTGAAAGCAGTAGCAGGCTGTAATTTATAAGCCATGCTCTGCTAAAAGGAATCTAGGCTCCTCAAAGAAATGGGTAATTCAACTACAGGGCAGAAAACATCAAAATGAGCCTGGAATATGTCATTCCCAAAAGCATGAAAGCTTTGATAGACTATTGGGATTTTTTCAAAAGGGCCAAATAGCCAACCTGAATAAGTTCTGGTCAAACATTCAATAATTTGAGCATCAATGAAAACAACAACTGGAATATGTTTATATCCACAAATTTCATAATGGTACCAAATACAAAAGCATACAAATAAACAAAATACATTGTTCCTTTGCTAGGGAACAAGCTTATTCTTTTGAAAGCTGGCAATAAAAGGAGACAATTGAGTATTTTTGTTGCATTTAGTATGTAAACTGTGCCTCTCGGTAACCAAGTAGTTGATAAGGGAAGAAAGTTTCTCTTTGCTGAAGTGTTTCAGCTAAAACATAAGTTAAAATTATTAGATTAGGATATTGCTATTTTGCAAACCAAAATATAATCATTGACCTAGTCAATGATAGTCAATGACTGCTAACATTTCAGAAAGACACATTATATACTTCCTGATTTTAAAAACTCATAGGTAAAACTAATGGAAGAAAACACTACCTGTGGCATTGCCCCTAACCCCCACCAAAATCAAGCCTCTAGATTTAATTTAATTAGCAACTTATAGAAGATACAGGAGATGGAGTTATCAGCTAACTCTGCCAGAGAATGCAATGGCAGAATCCAAACCTTGGTAAACTGTATGGGAAAAACCTTTTGTTTCATTCCACAAAAATTTATAAGGCCAAGGGAAGGTGATAGTCTATTTAGTGGTCGGCAAACTCATTAGTCAACAGAGCCAAATATCAACAGTACAATGATTGAAATTTCTTTTGAGAGCCAAATTTTTTAAACTTAAACTATATAGGTAGGTACATTGTTATTAACTTAATTAGGGTACTCCTAAGGCTTAGGAAGAGCCACACTCAAGGGGCCAGAGAGCCTCATGTGGCTTTCGAGCCGCAGTTTGCCAACCACGGGTCTATATAGTAGGAGATAATTAAAGAACCTATCTGAACATGGACCTTATTTAAAATCTAATTAAAACAAACATATAGTATTAAAGTATCTTTATAAGAAAGTGGAAGCAAATTAATATTGAGCAGATATTTTGATGACATTAAGGAATTACCGTTATGTTGTTTTAGGTATCCTCTTGGCATGCTATGGCATATTTCTGACTAGTCCCTATCTTTTATGTATATAAGATGACATATTTACAGAAAAAAGTACTTATTTTTTATTTTCCTCAAAGTAATCTATAAAGAGAGAAATTAATAAAAGTATGAATGAACCAAAACTGACCAGGAATATTGAAGCTAGATGATGGGTACATGCAGCTTCATTATGTAATTCTCTCTGCAGTATATGAACACACAAGAAATAGTCAGAAGAAACATGACGCTGCATATTATTTTAAGCAAAGTAATAGGTAAGGGACATGTAAGAAAATAATGTTGAATGGCCCAGTTTTTCTGCAGGAAACATATCTTGTAAATACAATTCCCTTTCTCAAAGTCTCAAACTTGTCATTACCAAGATGGTTTTCATAAAGCAATATTTCATGTTTTCCTGAGTAATCAAGTTCAATAAACATGGGCAATTTTTCTTCCAAAGGAGGGAGACCCACTTAGGCTACTTTACTACCCACAAATACTCTAATGGGGATCAATCACACCCAATTAAAACTCAAGGAATTATGAATCTTTAATAGGTTTATCATGAGATAATTCAGCTGTTAAGTCCTCTTTGGGTTCATGCTAGGCAGGCTCTCTCCAGCTGGAAACTAATCATCTTTGTGACATCATTTTCAAAGAGGCTTTGTGATTTTTTGTTTGAAAACAATTCCAAAGAGCTTTGCAATTTGCACCAGAATTAAAATTCCCATGTATTTATTTGAATGAGCCCATGTTTACATTAAGTAAAACAGTTTTGATAGTACTAATTAATAAGTCTAAAAAACATAACCCCTGAGTAACTTCTATATATTTCCCTGTAATGGCTTTACCTGGCCTTTCTCCATGGCCCTCATTTCATCTATAGTTCATATTAGAGCCTGTTGTTGTTGTTTTATTTTTTTAAAAAAACTAAAACAGCATAACAGACTTGAGCCTTGTCTTGTCGACCTCTGTAACATAAGGTCAAGAGAGCAGACTTCAGCATCAAGCCACCTGGTTAGACATTTTCTAGGTGAGTAGCATCAGCAACCTCTCCATGGTTTCTTTTCTTCATCTATAAATCATAATAGCACCTTCTTTGCATATTTATAGTGAGTGTTCGAGGAAATATTACCAATGAAGCATTTTAAACAGTGCCTAGTATCATGATGGGTCTTAGTAATTGCCTACTGAGGAAAACAGTTGTGGTAGAGCAAAACAGATTTTTTTTCTTCTGTGGCTAAAATACATGACTGGCAAAGACCACAGTAGAATGGGCACTATCCTTTTTCACATTTTTGAACCAGGACAAATCATTTCCTTAGCCATGTGTGTGCCTGTGTGTGCGCACCTTGCAGAGCATTTGGTCCCGTCCAAAACATCCATGGAGACATTTTGTCCAGTTAGTAAAAACCCCATTCCCACCTGACTAAACCCATGTGCCATTTATTACCTGCTAGGCTACTGAGTTAATAAGGGTTTTTATTGGCAATACAGCCAGAATGCACGTACTGGACCAATAAATCATAGTAGTACTTTTTAATGTATTAATCCTGTAAACCCTTTTTGCAGGATTAGTAAGTGGGTTAATCCTCTAAACCCAAAGTAGAAATAAATGTTATGGTATAGTTGAATCTAGGGACATCTTCCAGACAGTATGGACAGGACCAAGTGTCAATCAAATACCTTTTCATGTGAACCAAATGTCTCCATAGACATTTTTGGCAGGACCGAATTTTAAGGACGTTTTGGCAGGAACCAGATGACTCCGTAGATGTTTTGGACAGGACTAAATATCTTTTAATTTGTGTATGTGTGTATGTGTTCGTTTGTGTGTGTGTTCCATGGGAAAGATCATATGTGCTGATCCAAATGCATGTGTTGATTGTTGGTTTTGAAATATTTTGATAGCATGGAATAGAGGAAAGGAAGATTATAGTCAGATGCTTTTGGCAGCAGTTTTTCTCTCTCTTTATTTTTAGATTTTGTGAACATTTAAGAGCAACTTTTTGCAGTGTTCAGAGAAATGGTCAAGGAGCCAAGTTTGAAACATTTAGCAGAACCCCAATCAGCCACCACATCTTCAATGAAGTCTTCTCTGAATTACTAATTTTGTCTGCAAATATCTATTTAGAAAATATTTTCCCCTAGCTTTCCTTTCACTCAAGCTGTGGCATATATTTTTTGTAATATAATTATACTTGTATAATGAGTATAAATAAGTCATTAAGATTCACAAACATAATGCATAATTAATTGATGTGATTACAATAAGAAATGAGCACATAGAATACATATTTGTATATAAATTTATTCAACCACATAGGCACTGCAAACATTAGAGTTAGTTAAGGTAGAGAGTTGTAAACCCACTTATTAATGCCTACAACCATACACAAGATATTACTAATGAAGAACTTCCTCATTCTAACTCTGCAAGTATAAAAATTAGTAGTTTTGTAGGTGCCTTCTAATTTAAACAAATTTATAAAAAAGTATGATGATTTTGTGCAAGGAGGTAATACCTTAATTTTAGCTTGAGATTATTGCCAAATTCTAAAATAGTTGGTAATTTTCTCATGATTTCCATTCTAATATTTATGTCAAGTACAAATTATATTTCTTTCTTAAAGATATATGTATATCAAGGTAGTTTGGTAATTTTTAAGTAACTCTTTTTTTGTAAATTAACAAATGAATTTCTGCATTCATTTTTCCATTCATTCATCTATTCAAATATCTACTAGGTACTTGTGATGTGCCCGTGTGTGTGTCCAAATATATGTATGTGTATTAAAAGGTCTGGCTTCATAATGGTGAATATGGCTAATATGATAAATAGTTATCATATTATTTTTTTCTTGCTTAAAACAATGAAATAAAATAGACCACTTAATACTTTACATCTAAAATCAATTTTTTCTATAAATATAAATAACTCTTTTAAAAGAGTCATTAGATCATCTTGTAGAGTTTCTTAAACTTTAACAGGACAGACACTTAGGCAAATGAATCATTTCTGTAGTTTCCCAAAGTTTAAAAGGTTTACAGGAATCAAAGGCTATGCTTTTTCCACATTATGTTATGGTGGCTTACATATGCAAGTCTGGAATGGCCCATTCTCTCAAGACAAACAATTAAGTTTCTCATCCAAAATGTTGAGTACTTGAGACTTTCCATGTTTCTGCAATGGTATCCTGACTCATACACCTCTTCTTCTGGAAGAAGGAAAGATATTGCCTTACTGATAACAGTTCTATCAAACTGACTTATTTGACATTGCCTATCGGATGGCTAGAATAATGCCCTTATATACCTGACCCCATTACTAGATAGCTGACACCACCTGAGCCAGGGGCCCACCTGCTCCCTCCTTTTTAGCTAAGGCTCTGCTACCACTTCCTAAAATAATTCCCTGGATCCACTATGACATGTCTCTGGCCTGCTGCCAGAGAGATAAGCATTCCAAGGCCTGTCCAGACTTCTATCTGTCATTACTTCTAATGCACCCTGGAAAATATATCCCTCTTTCCAGCTTAGTTGAACCCTGGTTTTGACATTTTATAAAAAAAAAACACGTAGATGCAATCAAAGGTAAAAGATTATCACATACTATGTAACTCTGGGATAAATGTATGGGGGGGGGGCGGTGTTAAGGCTTAGGTTATAGTGTCAGTCTGCCAGATTGACACCAAGCACCACCACTTCCTAGCGGAGTGACTTTGGCAAAATTGCCTAAATATTCTGTATTTCAGTTTTCTCACTGTTAGAAGAGGTGTATAACAAAAACATTTACTTGATAGGATTAAATGTGCTTAAATACTGCCTTTACATAATAAAGGTTCAGTAACTCTTAGTGTTGTTATTATGTCCAGGGGTAATATTCAAAATATTTAACAACTGGCATGATAAGAATGTGCTTACTAGGTTCCCAAGGTTACTGCCAAGGGTACCATCTCATCTTTTATTAATAAATATTAATCCTTAGTTATTTGTTACCTAGAATCCCACATAGCATTTGGATATATTTGCTTTGAACTCTGTTTAACCCATTATGTAAAATAACAATTCTACAACACTATGCAATACTGTGCATGGTTAGATAATTTCTTTTTAAATATTGAAGAAAATGATGTGATATTCAACTCAGAAAGCACACATTTGGTTATAGAGTGCCAAGACTTGTACATACTCAGAACAAGCATTCATAATAACCTCTGGAAGTGATAAGAGATGATCTCAGAACAAAAACTCTGAATGAAAATGCATTGTTTTCTGCTTCAATGCATTTGTGCCCTGGGATAACCAGAAATAATTATTGGAACAAGCCTCTTGTTAATAATAATTATACTTCGTTCTATGAAAACAAGAACAAACAGCAATTATCTATAATTTCTCATTTGTAAAACATTCTCATTATGCTAAGACTTCTTGTCTGTTTTTGATATTATGTTCTGTGCATTGGAAAAAACTCTACAGTTTTGAGTTGTTATTTTCAAATGTTTCAAACTCGACTGGACGAAGCCTGATGCAGGCTTAAATGATTCCTGTTTTAAGACTGAACAGCTTCTTTGGGTAGCTAGTTAGTGAGGAAATGGTCCTTTGGATTCCTTCAAAGAAGACAGGTTCATTAACCAAAATAAATGCACATTGTTTCTATATTAGCAAAAATTGGTTTAGGAAAAGAGACATAGAAATTAGCCTCATTGTCATTATGAATACAATAGATTCTTAGAAACTTAATATATATAAATGAGGAAGTATTTTTATTTTGCTACCTTATTACATGCTAATGTTTTCTTATATTACTACTTTGAATAATTCTTAATCTTTTTTGTCAATAATTTTGTGTTTAGTATGAATATAGTAATTTTCATTTTTCTCCTATTTATGTGCATTGTTGCATATATCTTGATAGAATATAAGCTCTTTGAGGGAAATAATAATTTAATTCCAGTTTGCTTCTACTATATTATTCAAATTAATGGTTTGATAGGAGCTAAAAACTTTTATAACATGAGTGGCTACTTATCAAACAACCACTTGGTTCAGTGGATTGATAATTTTACCACACTGAGCACTAGTTTCCTCATCTCTAATGAAATGATAACAATACCCAATTCATATGGTTTCTGAGAGGCTTGAGTAAAATTACGTGTGCAAAGCATTTGCCACATTGTCTGGTAAAAAATTAAGTTCTTAATACATGACATGGTTTTATTATCACAACTAGAGGGTTAAACCTAAGTCACATTCTCCAATTTTATTTTTCTGGAAGACTAAATTGAATTAATTCTACTTGGTCCAATCCAAGGCAGATAGGGCCAACAAAGTTTCTTAAACAAGTTTTGGTTGCCTAAGTAGCACTACATAGACACAGTTCCCATTTGAAAGTGACTTCAGATTTGAGAAAATGGAGTCAAAATATGCTATTGGAATTATGGGTCAGGATTTCTGTCTTAAAGCTATGTTAATTCTTTGAAGAATGATGCAAGTTTTGGGCTGTTTTACATGGTCCACACTGTTGACCTTCAGTCTTGATATCTGTCAAAATAAAAATGGTGTATGTTGAGCTCTGAGTGAACCATATTTGTGTTCTCCCTGGAATTTAATTTCCAGAGCCAAATAACCTCAGGTAGTTTTCCAACTGATCAAAATAATTTTCAATAGTGTTGGCATGCTACCCAATATGAAGGTGAGGTACTAACTAAAATAAAGCTAGCCAATATATTTAGTCACCTATTGAATTCCTGAAAAACAAAATGGTCTTTTAAATTCTTTTCTGTAACAAACCATTTTTTTAAAAGGAAAATAGGAATTTGAATTAAGAGAGTCTCCTTGGGTGTTAATTGCTTGTTTTCTCAGAAAATGTAATGCTATAGCAGGATTTCTTATAATCCCCCCAAGATAAGACCATCCTAAGAAAACTTAAAAATATTTATTGAGAATATAAATTTAAGGTACCCATAATGACCAGGGATGGTTCAGTTACAGTAAAACCTTGCTGTTTCAAATGGCCTGATAGGAACTACCATAAATTACAGGATACCTTAAAGAAAACACATATTTTTTCTTTCAAACATAGCCAGCAGATCAAAATAGCAATGAATACTGTGTCTAGTTAGTTGGTTTAAAAAAAGGTTTGAATGTGCATGCATTCAAATGATGACGACAAATTTCCTTCAATATGTTCTAAGTTATCGACAGTTTGTTAGTAGAAACCATTTAGCCAAAATTCCCTACACTGTTAAGGAGATACTATAGTAAATCCTATTTTCATATATCCTGATTTAATAGAAATGATAGGTAAACACATCAGTTTGTGCTTAGTGCTCTCTATCTTACAGAAAAACCAGAAAGTTCATTTAAAATGATCTCCACATTTAGAAACACAAATTTTCTGCCTCCAATACATTTTAAATACATTTTTTAAGCAAGAAGAAATATATATATATATATATATATATATAAATATATATATAAATATATATATATAAATATATATATATATATATATATAAATATAGAAACAGTAATTTGCTTTACTTAAAAGCTTTGTAGCCTCATCAGAGAAAAAAAGTGTGTGCGTTGAGAAGGCAAAGGTTAAGACATATTTTTCTACTCAGATAAAGAGTACCTAACCTTCCCTCAGACGAGCTGAGAGTAGAGAGGCCAGGCTTCCTTCCCCTGGGAGAGGTGGTTAAGAAAGGAGCCTCACCTAGACTGCCCTTGCCTCACATTAAAAATAAATAAATAAATAAAGAGTACATAGGCTTAAAAAATAAACACAAGTGAGTTTGTAAACTACCATATTAGTGACCATAATTATTGGGTGTGTGGTGGGGATGAAGAATTTTGCACTAATAAATGTGAATTATAAACAGATGTAGCAATATAACTCTACTATTATGCTGTTACATATTCATCGTGGCGCCCTATTGGGGTTCTACTTTTAGAGATAGTACAGGTCTCAATTACACACGCTTATCTGTAGAGTAATAATCCCACTGAAACATCATGGCTGGTGTTCCAACTGGAGAATTTGGAAGTTTGCTTTCAGTACTCAGATGGCCTCTTCCATCCTCCGTGGGAGAAGCTGCTTCCCGGCCACAGCCTGGACAGAGGTAGTCCTGGGGGACTGATACTGACTCAAACACGGCTCAGACCTTCAGGGTGTTGAGGGCAGGTATTCTACACCTCATCTCACACAAGCCTTGCAAAAAGCCCAGTGACTTATAAGCAACCTCAGGTGCTGCTGTCATCCTCATTTTACAGAAAACCATGCTGCTTCTATTATATTGGTCACCACAAGGTTGACCAGACATGACTGTATTAGTCACTTTGTCTGTGGCTTCCACCCTCCAATTCCTTATGGCCAAGGCAGGGCTCTCCTCCAACCGCAGGGCGGGAAATATATATATATATATATATATATATATATATATAATACAATTCCAGGCATTAGTGTATCACTGGTACATTTGCCTCAAGGGTGAAAAGAAACCAGAGCAAAAACCCACCTAAGGATCTGGGAGCGTTTCTATTTCTGCTTTCTCTCTCTGGCCTGTGTTTTCTGTCCCCGAACTTAAGCTGTCAAAGTAAATCTGGACAATTTGGAAAATAGAGGACAGTGCTGAAACTGGAGATAAGTTGAAAACTTATGAAAAGTTAACCTCTAATACAGTTTGATAAATTTAAATAAGCTTAAGTATAAGTTGGAGTCACATGTCTAGTTCTCAGCCATGATTTTATAGTATTCAGCTAGGGAAGAAATTTCATAAATTGGGAAAAGATGTAGTCAGTCCAATTAATAGTCCTGCTAATGACATATAGTAATCCTTAAACTTGTTCTCTGATTAAAATGACTAGGAAGTCTTATAAAATATGGAGTGACATATTTGCCAGTCTCACATTCCTTTGTCCTTGTTTTCCTTGACCACAACTCAGCCTGATATTTGGTAGCCAGAGCCATTGTGAGGCCTGAGATAAGGTAGCCCCGGGGGAACAACAACTAAATAGTAATTGAAACTCAAATTCTTTATATGAATTATGTCAGTAGCCAACACCTCTTATTAAATCTATGCATAAGGTAATATGGTTATCTCTACTTTCGGACTAGAGTTTAATGATCTTCACATCATATAAATTATAGATGTAGGATTTGGATTTAAACCCAGACAGGCTGACTCCAGAGTCCGTGAGCTTAAACTTTATATCACCTTGCCCTGGTAGGAAGGTGGAGGCTGACTAACTCACTGATGATGGGTTTGTCCTCCCTTTGGAACTTACAGTGACCTATTAATTGGGTGTCAAGGTCAGCCTTTGCTTGTGTTTTTGAAGATATCCCATTCTACCTTTAACATCTGCTATTCAGATTTCTGTAAAACTATCATTTATGAATGTGTGTATATCAATACATATGTATGTATATATGTATTGTACATATTACTATATTAGCATATAGTAATATGCTCATTAGACCAAACAGCTGAATGACCTTCTGGACATCATTCCGGACATCCTTCCTGACGAAGCTGTGGTGACAGAGGCCAAAGCAGAGGCAGTTAGGGGTGATCAGGAAGGCAGGTGAGAAGTTAGGGGTGATCAGGCAGGCAGACAAGTGGTTAGGGGCCATTAGGCAGGCAGACAAGCAGGCAGTTAGGAGCCAGTGGTCCCGGATTGTGAGAGGGTGCAGGCGGGGCTGAGGGACCACCCCCACGTGTGCAAATTCTGTGCACCAGGCCTCTAGTATGTATGCATGTATGTGTGGATCGGGCAGTCGGAAATCACTCTCACAATCCGGGACTGCTGGCTCCCAACTGCTTGCCTGCCTGCCTGCCTGCCTGCCTGATCACCCCCTAACCACTCCCCTGCCAGCCCGATTGCCCCTAACTGCCCTCCTTGCGGGCCTGGTTCCCCCCAACTGCCCTCTCCTGCAGGCCTAATTGCCTCCAACTGCCCTCCCTGCAGGCCTGGTTCTCCCCAACTGCCCTCCCCTGCAGGCCATCTTGTGGCAGCCATCTTGTGTCCACATGGGGTCAGCCATCTTTGACCACATGGGGGCGGCCATCTTGTGTTTTGGAGTGATGGTCAATTTGCATATTACCTTTTTATTAGATAGGGTGGACATTTAGATTGTTTCCATATCTTGGCTATTCTATATAATAAAAGCCTAATATGTAAATTGTCCCCTCTGGTGGTCATTCGACCGGGAGATTGGCAGTTCGACTGGTCGCTATGACATGCGCTGACCACCAGGGGGCGGCACGGAACATGGTGAGCGTCAGCGATGCGGCGCTGGCAGTGGGCACTCAGGTGCCGGGCGCCTGCAAGGAGCCCGCTCACACCCTTGCGGCCTCTTTTGGGTGAGCCGGGCCATAGGTGTAGGGACCGCAGGGGCCAGTCAGCTCCCCGTGGGTTTGCGCAGGAGCCAGTTTGCAAGGCCGGCCGGGAGAGAGCATGCTGCCTGCCTGGCTTCTGTGTGGCGCCACTGGGCAGCCCAGAGGCCCACGCTGTACCCTGGCCTGTGGTGTCCGGCCGCACTCACAGCATCTCCACATGGGGATGTCGGTGCCGTGACTCAGGCCGAGGGGGACATGCAGGGGCCTGGGGGCCCAGGTGCTTCCCAGGGCCCAGAGGTCAGCTGGGACCTGCCCTTCCACGCCAGATGCTCACACTTTGATCGCTGGCCAGGCCTAGGGACTGCACCTGTGCATGAATTTCATGCACCGGGCCTCTAGTTACAAATAATACTGTAGTGAACATGGAGGTGGGTATATCTTTTTGAGTTAGTGTTTACATTTTCTCTAGATAAAAACTCAGAAGTGAAATTGTTGGATCATATGGTAATAGTTCTATTTTTAATTTTTTTTTAGGATACTCTACTGTTTTCCATAGTGGCTACACCAATTTGCATTCCCACCAACATTGCACAGAGGTTCCCTTTTCTCCACATCCTTGCCAGCTTTTTTATCTCTTGTCTTTTTGATGATAGAGATTCTAACAGATGTGAGGTGATACCTCATTGTGGTTTGATTTGCATTTCCCTGATGATTAGTGATGTTGAGTACCTTCTCATGTACCTATTGACCATCTGCATGTCTTCTTTGGGCAAATGTCTATTCAGATTCTATGTCTATGTTTTAATAGGATTTTTTTGCTATTGAGTTCTACATTTTCTTAATCTAAGTACTTTTTCATGTTGTTTTTTTTTTAAAGCAACAGTGTCCTGATAGATACTTGGAAATTAAGGACCTCCTTAGTTTGATTATCCTATGACTTTCTTGTACAGATAGACATTTGAAGTTTAATTTAAAATATATAGTAGTGGACTTATGCACAATAAAATATTTTTCACAACAGAAATTATCTTGCTTTTAGAGCTTTATACCTTTAAGCTAACAGACAGTCTAAGTTTGTTTAATCTTAATTAAACTTTTCTCTCAAAATTAACTTGCTCGACTGGCAGATGAGTCCAAATGGTTTTTCCCTTTGGACTCGTACATACGTGAATTAAAATGTTGGATGTTTTGAATCCTTAAAGAGTAAAACACTTAAGCAGACAGTGTAGTTATACAATAATATCCATTCATCTATATATTTCCTAGAGTAAGATGTTTCTATTACTTGGTGGTATCTTTGTATAGAAAGCAGAACAGCCTGTTGATATTAAGGAAAGGTATGGGTTACACTGGCCAAAACATTATTTTATTGCTTTGATATTAATTTACATTTCTGGCTTACTTTACATTTCATAATTATATGGCATAACTCTGTTAAAATATTGGTTGTGAAAGGAAACAGAGCAGACCAATAAGAGCACAAATGTAAGTGCTTAACACTACTTACTGAAACTAGAAATTTGTGATACTATTCCATTTCTCTGAAACAAAGACTCTAGCTTCCAGAATTGTATTGGATAAATCTCTGTTACAGACCTACCATTCCACACTAGTTCATCTGTCTGACTCTCACTGTGACACTTTCACGATGACATCCTTGTGTCCCTAAAATTTAGCTCAATGAGGTTATAAAGTTGCTATTAAATAAATATTAATGAATGGATAAATGTATTTGTACATTTGATGAAAGTTACTAAAGCTACACATGTTGAGTTTTACTTCATCGTTTTATGATTATATTGATTATCTGAATAAGATATGTTACCCCAGACATACCATAATAAACAGTGATTAAAGAATGTTGACGATGCTGTTCATGATTTAAGGCTGATATTTTTTTCTTTGTTCCTGAAAAATCATTTAACATAACCAACAGATTTACTGCATGAAATTCCAACAATACTTCCAAAGAAATTATAGAGAATTTAACAAAATCATTTTAAATCATTGGGAAATAAAAAATCATATAAGAGCAGCAAACTTTATATATGTTGTTGACATTGCATCAAATACATACATCAGTTTCTCAGGATTAATAGCTGGGTAATATCGAGTTAGACTATCCAGGAATATGCATGCCTCCCAATTTATTAATTTGTAAAAATTCCTTTGTACAGCTTTTGTGTTGCCTCCATATAGGCCTTGGCTATCTACTAATTTTGCCAGTGGTATTTTGTGTAATTTTTTGCTATTGTTGATGGTATTTCTTATATTTTCTAAATACTATTTCTAGTATGCAATAAAGTAAATTATTTTGGTATAATTTTTGGTAACCAGATATCTTAGTAAACTTTATTCCTTGTATTTCTTTTGGGTAATTTGGATATTCAATAACATGCAAATGCATATTTTTTTCCTTTCAAAGAGTGAGGTCTTTTCTTCCTGACTCTCCCTTATTACATGGAATACAGGGGCTATAAATTTTGAAATATTTTTAAATAATAAAGATGAAAGGGAAAATTTTTGTCTTTTTTAACTTTAATAAAATTGAGTATTTCACTGTTAGGTGTGATATTGGATCTGAGTTTGGTTAGACAATCCCTGTTATGATTAGGATGTATACATAGTAAGAATTTTTTTAAATGTTTCTGTTAATTTTAGAGAGAGAGGAATGGAGAGGGAGAGAGAAACATCTATGTGTGAAACATCAATTGTCTGCCTCCTGCACCCTGTATGGCCCCTACTGGGGATCAAGCCCACAATTGGGCATGTGTCCTGACCAAGAATTGAAACAGCGACCTTTTGGTGCATGAGACGACACTCAACCAACTGAGCCACACCAGCCAGGGCCTAAGAATTTTTTTTAATAAAGAATTTTATTAAATACTTTTAAATCAGCTCAAATGGTCACACAAAATTTTCTTTATGCTATGGTTAATCATATTGCAAGTGTCAGAATTAAATGTTCTTGCATTCTAGTGCAAATTCTACTTGGATAAGATAAATCCTTCTTTTAATACATTGGTTAGTTCAATATGCTAGACCTTTTATTTACCATTTTTGTTTCCATGTTTATAATTGTTATTGGTCTGAAGTCTTTTGATTTTGTGCTCTCACATTTTATCAGTGTATTATGGTCAGTGTATAAACACATTGGGAATGTTTTTATTTTTTTTTGTTTTAATGTTCCAGAGGGTTTATATATTAAAAATACATTATTTGTGTTTAGAAAGTTCAAGAAAAAAAAACAAAACTGGGCTATAAACTGCCTAGACCTGAAGCTACTTTGGGAGGCAATTCTTTGACTACATTTTTAAAATTTCTTCTTTGCTTATTGATCTATCCCATTTTCTACTTCTTGAATATGTTTAAGTTATTTATGTGTTTGAGATTTTTACATTCATCAGCCCTACATTTCCCTAGCCATTCTCAAAATTAAGAAATATATTTTGCATTCTAATGGTCTTTTAAAAAATTTTTCTCCTGTGCTATTTCCTCCTCCTCATAGGACATTGAAATTAAAATTACTGTTTCTTCATCATCACCATTGTCAGCAAAACTAACTTTGGGATCTCTGCCAGCCACTTAACACCATAAAGAAATGTTTCAAATTCATAAATCTCAAGTGTATAGGCCCATCGCATATGCACCATAAGATGCCAGCTAAAATGTTATTAATTTAGTCAATACTTGGAGAGTTTTTACATTTGTACAAACATCTACTCATTTCAAAATGTTTTCAATTGATTGAATATTTACCATGTTATGGAAGGGATCCACATTTCGCACAATGTCATTGAAGTACACCATGTTGCTGATTAAGAATTCCAAATATACTCAGAAATTATTATACAGAAACTGAAATGATTGAGATAATTATCACTGAAGGGAAATGAAAGTATTTCTTTTAAAAAATATACATATAGTTAATTTTAGAGAGAGAGGATCCCTTCTGATAGGATGTCTCCTTGGTAGCTAAACGAAATAATCTAAAGTTGTTAAAGGGTGATATTAAAAAATTAATAAAATACCACATGATCTCACTCGTGGAATATAATGAACAACATAAACTGATGAACAAAAACAGATCCAGAGACAGAGAAGCATCGATCAGACCGTCAAACCTCAGAGGGAAGGTAGGGGAGGGTGGGGGTAAGGGGGAGAGGTCAACCAAAGAACTTATATGCAAGCATATAGGCCTAACCAATGGACACAGACAACAGGGGGGTGAGGGCATGAGTCGGGGGGGATAGGGGGTAATGTGGGGATAAGGTCACATATGTAATAACTTAATCAATAAAAAAAATAAAATTAAATAATTTGTACATGCCAGAAAAGATATTTAGAGAAATAAACACTCTTGAACCTTAAAAAAAATTAATATTCTTTATTTACTCAGTTTTTTGTTGTTTTTTTCCTCTTCCCATGTGCCAGGCCCTATTCTAGACGCTAAGAAAAAACATGCCCTGTATAAAACATAAGTCCATCTTTCACATTAAGGCAGATAAAAACAGTTTACAAATACATAAAATAAATGTCAAGTGATGTAAGGGGACAAGGTGACGGGGGTAGAGAAGGATAGCATGGTCAAGTGTGTCTTTCTGGTGAAGAGACATTAGGAGAGACCTGGATGAAAAGGAGGAGAAAGTCGTGTACATATATGGAAGAGGGTCTTTCTAGGCAGCAGAAGAAATCAATTTGGAAGAAGGTCTGTTATGCTTAAGGAATAGCATGAAAGGAGGTCAGTGTGCGAAGGGAATGAAGATGGAAAGTCAGAAATCTATGTGGACTGTGGGCGGGCCTTGTGGGCCATAGTGAAGCCTGGGATTTTAATGTGAATGTAAGGAGAGTTGTTGAGTGGTTATAACACCATTCCAGAGTTCAAAACTATAATCACCTAAAAAAGAATCACCCACTTTAGATATTTCTCATGTTGCTGCAGATAGCAATAAAAAAAAATCCTTTCTTTTTCCAGAGGTAATCATAGATGATAGATTACCATCTACCAAGGAGAGAAGAAATGTATAAAATAATTCTTTGAATTAGATGGACTCAAAGAGTATTCCCTACTCTAAGATTGTGTGATTAGACGAGGCTGTGGGACTTACACTTCACACTCCTCTAACAAGATTATTAACTTTCATGAAATTTTGCAAGTAGAAAGTAAGGCATATGATATATCGACAGAAAGTTAAGTATAGTAGGTTCAGACTCCGGAAACTTTCATTATCGTTCAAATTGTGCTTCACATCAACTGTGGGGAATTGGGTATGACTCTTGTTTACTTTTCTAGGATTCTACTTCCAAACAAGAAGTTTTGAAGTAGGTAAATGTTAGGGTTTTAGCAAAATCAAAATTCCATTATGCAATACACTTCCCATCCACAGTTACCTATGCCCATTTCTCATTCCCTTTTCCTTACCTTTCTACATCAAAATAACTCCATGTAGGAGGTACTATTACTATTAATAGAGGAGCAGTTTAAAATGTCAGTGCTAGCGGTGTGTTCAACATCACAAAGCTATGCCTGCTAAGTCAGGAATAAAATATTTTCTAAGAAGCTTTTTGAACAAGGCCCAGATCTGACTAAAGTGAAATAGAAGTATTAAGCAACCTAAACAGTCTCCCTTAGACTTCTGATCTAGAATGTAAATAATGGAAGGCCTGACTTCTTTATGTATTATCTAACTAGAAAAGGCATGGTAGAATGAGGCAAGAGGAAGCTATTGTTCAGATTCCCTAATCTTATTAAACAATGGTTACCTCTATTGATCAGTCCTTTTGAGTTAAATTTCTTCTACATGTACATTTGCTTTTGCCCCTACAACATATTTTTCTCTAGGTTTCATCCCCTCTAATTTAATATTATGGCCAAAGAAAATAACATGTGACTCTAGTGTAGAGGAACATTATGAGAGTTAAATATTTAACTACTAATTGTGACATCAAGACACATATTATATCATCTACAGCAGTGGTCAGCAAACTGTGGCTCTGCAAACTGCGGCTCGCGAGCCACATGCGGCCCTTTGGCCCCTTGAGTGTGGCTCTTCCACAAAATAGCGACTTCTGCGCATGGGCCACGGAGTTTCAATCACACTATATGTGCGCGCCCGCACGTGGTATTTTGTGGAAGAGCCACACTCAAGGGGCCAAAGAGCTGCATGTGGCTCACGAGCCACAGTTTGTTGACCACTAATCTACAGTATCAGGTTTTTATCCCCAACTTCCCAAAGCCTGGCATCCTTTTTATTTTCTATTGTAAGCAGGTTCCTTATTCTCCATCAGTGTGGTTGTTAGCACTGTCTTTGTCTGATAAAATAAAATTATTCAAGAGCAGATGAAGCTGTAATTACAATCAGAGTTCCTACTTGCAGGAGAAGAAATAAAAATTAAAAGTACTAACTTTGTGACATTTGGGTTATCTGGAAATTTTCCCAGTCTGACAGATGACTGTAGGGGCACGTGGCTACATTCAATCGTGGAGACAAGAGGCTTCTTGTAAATCAAGCAGAATTGTTCCTGACTAGGTTTCACATGTATTTGCCATTTCTCCAGTTCTTGTGGCATTCTAGATCTTGATTAAAGATTTCATTATAAATAATGGACATTTTTTCCTTTAAATATACTTTGATAAAATGAAAAAGTAATACTTATATGTTTCACAATGTAAGAGAGAGAGGGAGAGAGGGAGAGAGAGAGAGAGAGAGACAGAGAGACAGAGAGAGAGAGAGAAGTAAGTCTTTTTCTATGAGGGAAAGGAAGTGAAACAAGTTTCCAGGATAAAAAATGTACATGTTTTTGTTTATTTAAAAACATGGTAAACCTAACAACAAAGTTCTTCTGCTACACAGGTGGCTCTTCAATCAACTAAGACACCATTGTGTTCAGCAATAAGTCAACATTCATGCAAGCACATTAGCTTGGTTCACATCCACTCACTCACACAGCAGGATCTTCCTACGTTTTTCAAATAGAAATAATACAGCCACTAGTTTAGTAATTCCAGGAGCCAAAAACAGTATCCAAACTTTTCATAAAAGAATATAGAAAAGTGTAATGCAACTTTTCTCCCCAGCCTACTTTTTTCAACTCAGTTTTAAACACTT
This sequence comes from Myotis lucifugus, assembly GCF_000147115.1. Taxonomy (NCBI): domain Eukaryota; kingdom Metazoa; phylum Chordata; class Mammalia; order Chiroptera; family Vespertilionidae; genus Myotis; species Myotis lucifugus. The sequence goes on along the minus strand of NW_005871547.1, from coordinate 198,365 downwards.
GGAGTGCGGGAAACGAGTTAAGTCGGCTCGCGTGAATTGGGCGTACTCTGCGGGAGCCGTCTTTAACTCGGTTCATATAGATTTGCGGTGGAGTGCGGGAAACGTGTAAACTCGGGCCGATTGTAACTGCGTATTACCAAATATTTGTTTGTAATCCACCCTTTTGGTGGATGGAACAAAACCAAAAGACAGAGCCATCTTATATTTTGGCGGGAAATTCACCCGCACTCCAAGTGTTAATGAGTAAGTGATAGCATCATTTGGGGAGAAAGGACCAGGAAATCTAAAAATGTTCCCTTCCTCCTGCTCAGTGTATTCTAACACAATGAATTGTTTCTTGCTCAGTGATGGAGAAGAAAAACTAAATGATAATTGGGATGACAACTTAAAGTGTATAACAGCATTATACAACTATAAAGTGAAGCTTATGTTTATAATCCATTCTAATTCTAACAGATTCTTCTTTAAGGCTTTTGTAACATTTTTGTTGCTTAAATAAAATCTACAACCATAGTGATTGTTTTCTACTAATCTCAGGAAAGGAAGTAACAATGATAGGAGATAGTTTTTTTCTAGTCTTCATACTTTAAATAACATGATTTTTAAAATTAGTATCACTTGAGAAATCAAATTTCAGTTTCTAATCAACCACTCCCTATTTGGACACCTGGGGCAAAAACTTGACCTATCATGACCTCATTTTTTTTTCTTTAGAATGAGGAAAATAATGTCTGCAAACGAAGTAATGGGGAGGAAAAAAAATCTGTGACTTGGATGGGTGTGTGTATGTGTGTGTGTGTGTGTGTGTGTGTGTGTGAGAGAGAGAGAGAGAGAGAGAGAGAGAGAGAGAGAGAGAGAGAGAGAGAGAGAAAGACACACACACACACACACACACCCCAACCTCTCATTAGGAGAGTTTAAATAACTTAAGAAATATTAAGAGGTCTCAAAACCAAGTTTGTCTCTCTCCAGAATGTTTTAAATCGGTACTATTAACTTCTTTAATATATTTGCCTTATCCGTTCTTCCACCTCTTCAGGGTGATCAGTGTTTCAGGAAAGTTGCGGGCAAGTGTCTGGGTTGGGACTCCATTCATCTCTAAATCATCTACCAGAAAATCAGAATAACAGCATTTGCATATGTCTAAAAAGATGAATTGGAAATAAGGTGACTTAAATTATAAAAAGTACTTATAAATCAAACCAAATTTAAAGTGAGCAAGAGTAGGAGGAGAGAGATTTTAAGTATTCAATCAAAGCCAATGCTATGCATAGCCTTTGCAGAAATGGTTCCAGGAGAAGAAACTTTTATAAATGGAAGCAGAAATAAGTAACAGTGCATCTTTGGGACAGAATAATCCTTACTTTGCTCTATTTCACAGTTTTATAACTTAATTTTTTAGTCATTGATCACACAGGCACACACAAAAGAAATCACTTACTGGATGTAATCTCAAAATCTTGCAGATTTGTTTCTCATATTGAAAAGTCAATATCCTATGTTGGATTTAAGGTCTTGGCAACTTTTTATTTTTAAGCCAAATTAGTGAGTGAGGAATTTGTCTTCTTTTCTTTCATTAAGGGAAACAAAGAAGGCTTTGAGAGTTGTAATGTTTTAGAGTTTCTTAATTGACTTGATGGATTGTGCTTAATTGACTTAAGGTCTGTGCTTATAGTTGGACTACAAAGATTGCAGCAGACAACATGTTGGGAGCTAAGTGAAGAGCACAAAGCCTTGTCTGCAAGCTAAGTATTTGAATGCAAAGCCAGAGGAGGAGATAACTTACAGAAGGGATTAGAGTTAACTTTTCTAGGGAGGTCTTTTATAAATGAGTTGTTATTATTGGAAGGGCTTTGTTTTATAAAGGACTGCTGAGAGAATTTTACAACTTAATTCAGATCCTGTGAAAAGTAAATTAACTCCATTGGACTTCAAATTAATTTTTCATTATAAAGATTTGTCTTCTTGGCCCCTTTTTCCCTACTGCTCTGTATATACCCTCTTAAGGAAGTATTCTACACTGTTTCTACTCTTTCTTTATGACAGTGAGTCAGACATTCAGAGCTTTCTAGTATCCTCACTTTCTATGTACATTCACTCAGTGCCAAAAACTCACAGTGGGAATCATTGCACTCATACTGCTTCACACACTTCCTTTTTCTCTTGGCTATCTAGTAATAGCAACACAGCTTTTTAAAATGTATGTATAGAAGCAGTGTTGTCAACCAGTCACATTTCAACTAAATTTCCACATCCGATCACTCATAGGTTTGTTCGTTTCTTCATCTCTGAACCAAATTGAGGGCATTATAACCTTTCAGTACAAACTTGTCTGGAATTTGTTCCCTTAGAAGAACTACTGAAGACATCTTCTCATGGAACTCTGATCTGATCACTACTCTGTTAAACCAAAAACCAAGTCATTCCCAGCAGCTCCATCTATTTTCTGCTGAGTAATGGTCACAAGTATTGATATTCAGTGCCGTCTACAATCCATGATATTCTCATGCTTTTGTCTTCCCTCACCACATACTTTCATACTCAAACGGAATTTTTGGACTGGAACCCGGATTCTTTGTCCCTCGGAGTTGAAGAATGAATCCACGGAAAGAGGGTAGTATAGCAAAGGTGGAAATTTATTGAAGAACAAGTACAGACTCCCACTTGGGGAGAGGGAAAGAGCCCCACAGAATGGACTCTCATGTGGGGAGGGAGAAAAGGCTCCCACTGAGTTCCTTTTCCCTAAGGCTACAGATTCTGGTACCTTGATATCCCCTTTGATTGGTCACTATTCCTTTAGACTGGTTACTATAGTAACTCTTAGGCTCAAAGGTCGAACCTCACATGGGATATGTGAAGTTCTCACCCACCTCCTTCCTTATTGTTTTTCTATTCCTTTTGGGCTTTCTTCTTCTCCTTCTAGGATGAAGGGCTTTCTTTATTTAATATAGACCTTTTGCTGTTCCCAGAGTCCTTATTTTATGGAAATGTACCTTCTGCTGCTCTGCAGCCCTGTGCTTTCTTCATGGTCCTCTTAATTTCCAAAATTTCTAAAATTTCCTAAAACCTGTCTTTTTCACCCCCAAAATTCCTGTTTCAACACCAAGTGCAAAAAAAGGGAGCTAGGAGTCAAAGGCATGATAAAAAAGTTGAAGGTGATAGTAGTAGGGTGGTGGTGTCAGTGGTGGTCAAAGGGGTCTCCAGCCAGAGACAGTACCCTGTACCCCCATTTCTTGTTTTGCTTGTAGGAATAAATTCAAACAAGAGACAATAGGTATTAGCAAAAGTAGGTGAGGATTTATTTGTAGGAAATCAATACACTTAGCTAGGACCTGAGCAGGCAACTCAGCTGACCAAATCCAAACCGAGTTTCCTGAGTGGGCTGCTCAGCTGGCTGAAACCAAAGTGCTCTGAGCAGGCAGCTCAGCTCGCCAAAACCAAACCCAGTGCTCAGATATTTGGGAGTTTAAAGGATTTATACCCCTAGGCTGGAATGCCCCAAGGCAAGGAGCAAGTCACCCCCTCCCTCATGTTGATAGGGGCAGAAATAGAATACTGGGACCAACTATAATGTGAAGGCAATTCGGGGTGGCAACCTAGGTTTGTGCCCAGTCAAACCTGCATTCTAGAATGTATGTGTACAAGCCTATAATTAAGCCCCAACCTCTTTCCGCTTGTGGCATAGCCTTGAAAATCCTGTCTTAACACTTGGAGTGGGGGAAACGAGTTAAGTCGGCTCGAGTGAATTGCGCGTACTCCGCGGGAGCCGTCTTTAACTCGGTTCATATAGATTTGCGGTGGAGTGCGGGAAACGTGTAAACTCGGGCCGATTGTAACTGCGTATTACCAAATATTTGTTTGTAATCCACCCTTTTGGTGGATGGAACAAAACCAAAAGACAGAGCCATCTTATATTTTGGCAGGAAATTCACCCCACACCGGAGTGTTAAAAGGGCCATAAAACTATGCAAAACCCCCAGAAGTTTTCATTTGGAGAGTTGAAGTTTTAGAGACTGATGCCTTTCATTGTTTTGGGAGCTGGCTTTTTACTCAATTTAAGCCTTCAACTGATTGGATGAGGCCCACCTACATTATGGAGGGCAGTCTGCTTTACTCAGAATTCACTGATTAAATGTTAATCTCATCCACAACACCCTCCAAGTTTTCACACAGTATTAGCCACCCTACATGTTACTATGAATATATTTTATGAATAATAAAACATTATTTTCCAAAAGAAATTTAATGACAAGAGTGACTTACATTTTGCGGAAACAATTTTTTTTAAATATATTCTTATTGACTTTAGAGAGAAATGGAGAGGGAGCGAGAGATAGAAACATTAATGATGAGAGAGAATCATTGATCGGCTGCCTTCTGCACGGCCCCCACTGGGGATTGAGCCCGCAACCCAATGGGATTCATAGGCTCAACTACTGAGCCACACCGGATGGGTGTGAATTTTTTTTTAGATGTTCAGCTCAGTGGGATCAACCTGGATTCGCATATCTGTTTCTGTATTCAATGTGTTATAATCTGTTGAAATATCTAAAGAAAATCCAATATCACACAGATATGTAGTTGGAAAAAGGGAGAAGTATACTATAAATATTTAGTCTTTTCAGATAATTGTAATTTTTTTAAAGTTTGGCAACGTGGAATAAAACTTTATCAATGTACTTTTTGTACTCTGTTACATTAAAATAGAAATCAACATTGAAACAAAAATCAAGATTGCTACCCTTCACAAACATGTGTACCTAGCATTTCCAAAACAGCTGCCTGTTGCTTTGTTGCTACTAAGTGTTGATGTGGGCTGATTCTGCTTCCCTGGCATCCCTTCCCCTCCACTAGCTGGTTATAGAAAGGATGGTCAGCATCCTTCCAGTCCAAACTCAGGTCACATTTCTTTCCCAGTAAGCTTTCTTGAATTTTTCCCAGTGAACTATGACTTCTTTTGCTCTGGACTTTCAAAAACACTTTGGATATGTCACATTCTCTCTTAATTGGAAATTCTCATGTATATCTCATCTCTTGGGGGATGGGGCCATTTGAAGGCAATGATAGGATCTTCATTTGGTTTCATATTCCACTTCTTTTCATTCCCAGTGAGTTTAGCATAGAGCCTTAAACCTGGTACAGGCTCAAATTTATTGGATGAATATATAGCATAAATAATGTACAGACACTACTACAACTTTTTCAAGGAAGTCACAGAAACTCATTTTCTTAGACTATTTTAGCATGTGACCCTACCTCTTAAGTAATTTATAAATAATTATGCTTGAGGAATCAAGAGAGTTTCTACAAGGTGTTAATGTTTTTTTTTAATACCATTTCATTTATAAAGAAAAAATATATAAAATTAGATATGTTAATATCTTAACATTTTACAATCTTTTGAAAATAAATATAAAGACAGTAAAACTTAATCCAACATTAGAGTCAATAAGAAACTTTAAAAAAGTGTTACATTTCTAAATTAGTAATTTGTTCCATATACAACATCAACCTGAGAGATATTTATTGTAAAGGCCAATATTTTTTCTAATCATTCATTTAATTTTTTAAATTTCAGTAGCATGATTATTTCTTCTGTATTTTGCTGGCTCAAGTAGTATATAACCTCCTTGAATGTTCAGCATATCCTAAAGGTGTTCTATGGAACTGTTCCTTCCTTTTGACATTCTTGTACAATTCTTGTTACTTTATGTTCTAATCAATCCACTCTGGCCAAAACTGCAATTACAATTAATCAATGTTCATATTGACAGAGACAGCAATAATGAGAAACTGCTGATCAGTTGGAACGTGTTTGGGCCACATTTTATAAATAGATTACAATAAGGAAGGGCTGGTCATATTGATTAACTCATAAATGACTTACAATCTGTTTTTAAACCTTAACTAAGCAAGAGTAAATCAAAACAAACAGTAAGAGTGGCTATATTTTTAGTGAGAAAACACTTTAAAATTATGATTGAGGTGAGAGTAGAATAAGGGTACAGCTGGGGTACAAGGAAAAAGGATAAAGTCAAAGTTTATGCAACAATAACACTGGTGCTGTCACTCAGATTTGCAATTTTTAAAATGTCCTCTAAATCCTATCTAACTTTAATTTTATATCCAGCAGTTAGGACTCATTTATTTCCAACATAAATGGTATTTTTAAAAAATTTTAACTGGTTAACTTTTACTTACTTCTACTAGTTTGTTCTTAAAACCATACAAAAGTTTTAAAACCTGCAAATTTTGCTTAAAGTATTCTTTTTCAATCTTAACACATTATCAAATTAACTGTTAAATTCCACCCATATGTGATGTCTGTTTACTATCCACACTGTGCAGTTAGTGTACTATAATATACCTGCCTGTTCCCTAAACCCTTCAGGGGTGTTTTAATCTCCTTGGCAAGAAAGAAAGCTATTTAAGGGCAAATGCGAGGTCTTAAACTTCATCCATATCCATATAATTCTCAGAAATACACTAAGTACAAAGCAATATTTAAAATTACAGGAGCCAAGTAGGTAACATAAACAAGTACAATTAACAGGTGTCCAATGTGAGACTGAAACTCAGCTTCAAAGCTGGAAAGAGTTTGCAAGTGAACGGGGACTGTGGTTGCAGGAGGAATATAAACCCTGTTCAAGAACAGTCATAATTCAGCTCTAACTCCTATATCTTAGAAGAAAACCTGGGCCCAGTACTAACAAATTTTCTACTTTTTCCAGAAAATATATTCTCAAAATTCTATTTGAATGTCTTAATTTTAAATGTAGGCAATTATTTCAATTTCAAACCACCATAAAGGCCAAAAAATAATTAAATAATCTGTAGATCGCCTTTGTCCATCCTACCAGTTATGAACCTCAGCTTTATGGGAAATTAATCTTAATACATTGGTAATATTAATGAGCTTAAGTTTTAGATGTTTATATGTATATATATAGTTGATAGTTCAGTGAATGTGCCAATTTCTTAGGTGAAACCAAATCAATCTCTGTACTCACAATTTTCATATTTAGAGGTTATTTTTTAAAATTAAAATTATTTAATAAGAATTTTCATAGGATCTGTTACTGAATTTCTCTTCCACTGAAGAGAAAACTATTCTGAATTAACATGTGTATAGTTATATTGCTTACAGGGACAAAATACAGAACTAAACAAAAAGCTATACTTTTCTGGTATAAATTTGGAGGAAATGTTTTTCCTTAAAATTTCTGGGAAACTTTGGAATTACAAAGATATTCTTACAATACAAATATATTCTTACAATGTTCCTTACCTGTCCCATTTCTACAGTTTTGCCACTCTATTCCAGCAATAGCTGGGTGAAGGGCGTGGTATAGAATGAGAGGAGATGTTAAAACTATCTCTATATGTTTATAGAAATAGGGAAACAAAGAAAGGTAAGATAACTCTGACACCCTGCTTCCAAAAGCTTTCCCACCAAGTGATTAAACAAACAAAAACAAAATTACACTAGAACAGAAAAACAAAAGTGGTAAAATTAATGCATTGTTCAGTTATCTAAGCTCATGTAACACATTGGAGCTATTTAAGAGTACACACTTGCCTTAACTGGTTTGGCTCACTGGAGCGTCAGCCTGCAGACCAACCAAAGGTTCCCGGGTTCAATCCCCTGTAGGGGTGTGCAGGAGGCAGCCAATCAGTGATTCTCTCTCATCATTGATGTTTCAATCTCTCTCTCCCTCTCCCACCTGAATTCAATAAAAATAAAAGATGTATTAAAATAGTACACACTTATTTTAATCATCAAACACTACCTTCATTTGGGGATATTATTTACTTAGAAAATATGTCTTTAAAAATAACAGTTAAAAGGAGTCTAAATAAATTTGTATTGCATAAAAAAGAACCCAGTTGAAAGAATTAGGTGGCAAAAGGCATATCTTTCTCTTAATAAATGATACCTTTACTATGATATATGCTGTCTGGTGATGAACTATATTTACTTTAAATGAAATTCTTTGATGCCATATTGCTTTGATTTATTAGGTGGTTTTTTGATTTAGTAGGAGACAGTTTTGAATCAGATGGTGAGGTTGATTTACTAGAGAAAGTATTTGATTTGATAGATGATGTATCTTCTTCAGTATTCAATAAGTAATGATTCAATAGTGGATGTCTGATCTGGTAAGTGAACTATTAGATTTGATTTTGATCTATTTTCTTAGTAAGAGATACATTTATTTTAATAGTTGATGTATCTATTTTAATGTAAAATGTGTCAAATTTATGACTTCATGTTCTCTTTTCTGTACTTGTGATTTATGATTTTTACTACTAATATATATGTTTCAATTAAAGGAAATATGGAACATTCATTACATTCTACCACAGAGTTACAGTATTCCAAGCCTATCAGAAAGTGTTTCCTCTTTTCTGATAAAATGCTTGCAGTTATTAAAGTGAAAAAAATCTCAGCTTAAAATACAATCATACCTGGGCAGAAACAAGGTGCATGTGTATCTTTGAAATAAAAATTAATTATATTATGAATTTAGGTTAGAAAATGTCACATCATCCTTTTTCCCTTTATCCTCACAGAAGTGTCTGTTCAAGTTTCTGTTCTGTTTTCATCTTCCCTAATAGAGAGCTTGCTGACAACTTCCTTTTTAGAAATACTGATTAGACTAGCCACTGTCTTTTTTGGGATCTCCTTTCAGGTTTTCTTCGCATCATGGCTTTCTTGTTTGAACTTTAGAGATTGAGAAATGACTTACTGTAAACTTCAGACAATGATTCTACTTTATGTGTTTTTGAATCAACATTCATATTTGCTTAAAATATTACTCACTGGATCTGTGATGAGAAGAGCTATATATACCTTGACCACATAAAGTGAAATACAAATGTGACTAGGATTTGAATAAAGCAAAATGCTTGGCATTTGTCATCTTAGTGCAGTTTCCTTTATACTTAGCCTTGTGAACATGCTGCCTAGGTTGAAGTCTAAGTGAAGCTGGTAACATCAAGGGAATCAGTCTTATGCTGCTGCTGCTTTTTTGTGTGAGATAACCAACAAAATTATCTTAGGAAAACTCCAGAGAATGCATTCTCAACCTGGACAGTGTGACCCCCATGAGGGTGAAAACTGGTTCTTGGTAGTAGTAGTGGGAGAAGTCTTGTTCTTTCTTGTTCCTTCTATGTGCAAAAAATGCTCAGACGTACAACACATAAGTGGGTGCCTAGTATATCTGTGATGTCCGTATTTTATTGCAAGAGGCAGCAATTAGAAAAATTAGAAAAAAATATGGGTGAGACATGAGACTATAAAGTGGATAATTGATAGTAATGACAGAAAAATCTCATGTAGTCTCCATATTTGTTTATGGACTTTCTTTGTCATTAGAAGGTGACCTGAAACCTAATAGGAATCTCCAGGGAAGTCACATACTTCTTTCTGGTCCCTTAGACAACCCAAGCCTAGAGCAAGGGGAAGTACCATTAGGGATGGCAAATGTCCACATCCTATCATGTATGTATAGTTTCAATGATGCACCTTCATGAAGCCAATTCACACCAGTAATTAAAGTGTCTTCATCTCTTTAAAAATTCTGTATATTCTTCTCAAAATGAAAAACATTAAGAAAAATTAATGTAATACATTTTATTTCCAGGAGAAACAAGTTATCTTTTTAGAAGGAAACAAAATAAAACATTCTTCTTGCTCAGTAAACAGAGTAGGAGAAACATCAAGGGCTGGTATTTTGCTAGCTGTCCTCCTATATACATGTAGATAGTCCCTTTCATTCATACATCAGCCTCATCAGGCAGCAGTCCCTATTGGACAAGAGGACACAGAAGCTTGGAGGGTTGAAGAATAGGCTACATGACTATTTCTCATGGATAACATAGGTAGTGTTACTATATCAGAAGACAGATTGTTATAAATGATTGCAAAGATCTGGTTCAATCCTAACTTTCTAAAATTTGCATCATTTTGTCACATTTTTATTGAAAATGCAGCCTTTGATTATGTTGAAATGCAGATAGACACTCTTGCTCATAATCATACAATTAGGAAGCAAATCTGCCATTTTATTTTTATTTTATTTTATTTTTTGAAGGAGGAAAGTTTAACCTTTATTTGGCAGATCTGCTAGTCCAGGGGAATTCTGGATCCAAAGCCTGAACTCCAAATCTGCCATTTTAATTCTGTATTCCTCAGCCTACATTTTAACCATAATGCTTAAAACCATCATACAACCCTCTCCTTTCCCGTTCCCCATGATGGTGTCCCTTCTGAAACAGAAGTAGTAAGAAGAGGGGAATAAGAATAGTGATAAACAAGGGTATTGTGTTAAACTTACTATTCTTCATATTATCTCTCTTAATTCTCCTAAGTGCACTACAGAATAAGTGAAGAAAATACCCTACTCCATTTGTAGATGAAGCACAGAGTAATTAATGACTTCTTAAGTAGAACTAGTTAAGATCCCATAGCTAGTGAGTGATGAAATGGAATTAAGAATCTAAGTAAAGTCTGGCTGCAGAGTATCACTGGAGAATTAGATAGCGGAGCAGATGTGGTGGAGATTAGAGACAGAATATGCAGCCACAATTCTTCAAATGCACTTTGCCCAGTTCTCTCCACTCTGATTTACTGTGTGGGCATGACCCTCCCCAATGACTCTTAACAAGCTTACAGCCCACATCTGTCCGGCATTTTCCTTCAGCCTCTTAAACATGTTTTTCTTTACCAAGTAGCTCTAAAGCCATATTAGTATCTTGGTTGTGTTCTTTCATTTTGTTTCTTCCATTCTACTCCTTTACACATTCTACTAATCCCACAGGCATGTAAAAGCCCTGAGTGATGCAGAACAAAATTAGAATCTGCCTCAGGAAGCTAGAGAAGGAAAGGTGGTAGTCGTTTATATATTTATACTTTCAACATTTTGTCTGTGTCATAGGAACATAAACAATACTCCATGAAATAGAGAAAACACAATCACAGTTATTCTAAACAGTCTTCAACATACCCTAGGCATTCCCTAATCCTTATCTCAAAGCCTCTGTTTAGGCTGTGACCAAGTCCTCAGAGAGGCCATCCATCAAACATATCCCTATCCAAATCATACTTCTCCTAAAAAGACTTCCTCAAGACCCATCACAATCAGAAAACCTTCAGTGTCTGGCATTCTATTTCTTGCTTCTCAGAACTCCTACTGCCCTTACATAGAATCTAATACAATTGCATTTTCAATAGACTTCTAGCTTTTTTTATATGCATTGTTTTTTTTCCATTTGGTATAGATTATTTCTCAGAAAAAAAGATCATGTTCTAAAGATATAAGTTAATTTCACTGATGAAGATGGAAAATGAAAAAATATCGTAGGAGATCTTTAGGCAAGACACATTGCAGCTAAATATCTCCTCACTGTTCTCACTCACTGTATGAAAAAGGTATTTTTGAAAAGCAAAAGAGGTAAGATCATTAAAACAAGTAAAGCTGGAACTCAGATTAAATTACATGCAGTCTTGCCATGGTTTTGACATTCTTCCTGCCTTTACTTTTTAATAGTATGACAGTTTATCTAGTTTCAATAGTAGTGTTAAAATTTGTATCCCTGAAATGCAGCCACGAATGTGGCCTAGAGGTGGAAGAATTTTGAATTGTCAGATAGTACACGGATCATTAACCATTTTCAGGAAGAGAGGGTCCAAAATTGGATTTTGACATAAGTAAAGTCAAGAACATGATTCATGAGCTTGCGCTAGATTCTCCCTGGGTTATTTAAGGTACCCAGATGGGAGAGGTTGTACCAGTTCATTTTTCTAAGCAAAGTCATATTTCTTGAAGGGCAAGAATGGTAAAAGGTTGCAGATAGCAAAATGCCAGTTTTACATTACAGTAAATTACCCAGACATGTGACAGTATGCAATTTTAAATAATTGAAAAGAGGACTATTGTGGGGCTGAACCATATTCTTCTTAAATTCTTATGTTGAAGCTCTAACCTCAGAATGTGACCATTTATTGAAGAGACTGTCTTGACTCCATGGTATGTTCTTGCATCCTTTGTCAAATATTAATTGGGCATAGTGGTTTGGGTCAATTTCTGGGTTCTCTGTTCTATTCCATTGGTCTATATGTCTGTTCTTGTGCCAGTACCAGGCAGTTTTGAGAATAGTGGCTTTGTAATACAGCTTGATATCTGGTATTGAGATCCCTCCTACTTTGTTCTTCTTTCTCAGGATTGCTGCAGCTATTTGAGGTCTTTTTTTATTCCAGATGAATTTTTGGAGAGTTCATGCTAGGTCTGTAAAATGCTGTTGGTATTTTAATGGGGGAGTGCATTGAATCTATAGGTTGCTTTGGGTAGTATGGACATTTTAATGATGTTAATTCTACCAATCCATAAACACGGTATGTTCTTCCATCTGTTTATGTCTTCCTCTATCTCTTTTTTCAGTGTCCTGTTATCCTTTTTGCATTACTTATTACATATTATTTTAATTCCTTAAACAAAAATAGCATAATATGCGCACTAATATTTTTCACTTTGTAAATTTTATTTAAATTACACACATACATACACATACACACAATATCCATACATGTCATCTTCCTTATTCTTTTAAAAAACTATATAGTACTTTATTGTGTGGCTATCCCATAATTTACTCGACAAATCTTTTATTGAGCATTTGAATTGTTTCCACCTTTTTCTGTTACAACTAACATCTGAATAACCTTGGCATATGGTATGACATATATGTTGTGTGTGTGTGTGTGTGTGTGTGTGTGTATATGTATGTGTGTATATATATATATATTTATATACAGTTTATACAGTTTATAGTTATAGAAGTTCTAGAAGGAGAAGTACTGGGCCAAAAGGAAAGGTATTTGTAGTTCTGTTCAATATTGCAAAATTCCTCTTCACATAGGTGTACCACTTTCCATTCTCATCATGAAATATGTGAGCGCACTGTTTTCTCCATAGCCTTGACAGCAGAGTGTGCAGTCAAGCTTTTGAACTTTTGCCAACATGTTGTATGACAAATAGTATCTTAGTTTAGTTTTCATTTTCATTTATCTTATTGCTAGAGGCCCGGTGCACGAATCGTGCACCGGTGAGGTCCGGCCGGCCTGATGATCAGACTGGGCCAGTCAGGGATGGGCAGCGAGCCATTGGCTGGCCGGCCCCACCCCTGGTCGAACTCTTGGTCAAGGGGTCAATTTGCATATTAGCCTTTTATTATATAGGATGAGTGAAATGGAACATCTTTTCATACACTGAAGGGCCATTAACTATATTGTTGCCATGAACTGTCTGTTCCCTTTTTCTTTTTTATTGGGTTTCAGGGTGTATTTTCAAAGGAGAGCCAACTGGGCTTCCAAACAAATTGAACATGGTATGTAAAAGGTAGATACTAGTAAACCATCCTGGCAGGTGTGGCTCAGTGGTTGAGCGGTGACCTATGAACCAAGAGGTCAAAGCTCGATTCCTCATCAGGGTACATGTTTGGGTTGTGGGCTCAATCCCCAAGACGGGGCATGCAGGAGTTAGCCGATCAATGATTTTCTCTCATCAGTGATGTTTCTAGCTCTCTCTCCCTCTCCCTTCCTCTGTCTAAAATAAAATTTTTTTAAAAAAAAAAGATAAATCAAGTGTAACTCCAAGGTCTTTGTTCAGCAACTGGAAAGATGAAGTTGCCTTGATGTGGTATAGGGAAGGGCGCGACCAGAGCAGAGTCAGGTTATCAGGTCAAGGATTGAGATTTCCATGTTCATTGTTGAATTAAAACCGACTGTTGGACTGTTGCACTGTCTGAACATGTTAAAGAGATCTGTTGTAGAGACGTGAAGCTAAGAATCGCTGTGGTAGAGATGCTAGTGAGTGCCACGACACTGATGAGGTTATACAGTGAGGAGTGTGGGAGAGAAGAGAAGAAAACCAAAGATTAAGTCCTGAGTCCTGGACATGAAAGGTTAGATACCAGAGGATGCTCCCACAGAACATCAGTGAGGTAGAGAAAAACAAGGAGAATATTGTGCCATGAATCAAGTAAAGAACTCATATCGCAGAGAAACAAGTGAACAAGGCTGGTGATAGGTGCAGGAACATGAGGAGAGATGATTTAGCACTGAGTTAGAAGTTCCGTTCTCCTGCATCTCACTCTGGAGCCTCACTTCCAAGCCATCTTCCTCCACTCCCAATTTTGCCTGGCTGGTTTTTTGTTACCTTTCAAACTTGTTTGCATAGTGAAACCTTTTCTAGACTCCCGGGGGAGCACATGTTCTTGTCATTTGCTCTCTCTGAGCCCGGAATTCTCCTTTATAGACTCTATCAGTCTCTTGTACAGCATTCTATCTTTTCCTTATACTAGAACATAAGCTCCCTGAGGGCAGAGGCAATTTCCCTCTTCTTTGTAGCTGAATTCCAAGGTGCCTTTGTAGCTAAAAAGTACTCAAGTCATATTTGTTGAATAAGTGCCTTTGTACCTATGTCCTATGTATACCGTCCACACGCATGTAAGTTAATCAAGTGCCCACTCTCATTTTTATTCATTTAGTGCTTTCGAGACCTATTTTATATAAATTAAAAGTATATATACCAGATGTTTTAATTATGGTAATATGATGCCATTGCAGGATAAATTGTCAATGGGAGATAATGATAGCTACAGAACACAGATGGAAAATGATGATTTTATAAATAAAAAAGGTGTCAAGAAATAAGGACTCATTTTGAGCATAAGCATGCATCCTTTTTTTTAGAAAAATCCATATCAATCTCTCTGAAAAAAATTTTAAATACTTCATTCTCTAAAATGACATTAGTGAAAGGTTAAACACATAGACTTTGAAAATCAGACCTCTTACTTGATTAAAGCATTGCCCCCTTTGTAAATATGATACAAAATGGTACTATGCTCACCAGGTGATAAAATCTGACCACATAAGGTCAGATTTTAAAAATTAAACTTTTACTCTAAAGATTAACAAATTAATTTTTAAGTTAAAAAAATCATATCATCCTAAAATTCCTAATTTCTGTTGATAGGGTAACATTTTTGGGAGTGCTGGGGGAGACAGAGGCAGATGAATGAATGGTAATAGGATATATAAGGTAGTAAAATGCCATGAGGCTTCTGAGAAAGGAGATATTTACATTGACATGGGTGGGAAAGAATATGAATTACATAATCTAGTTGTTTAAGGCAGATAGGATTGGCCTCATCGACATGTGACTTGTCCAGTTGCATAAGGCCGCTCACTTTGAAGGGCCCCACACTTGGTTAATGATCTGCTATTTCCATCCTCAAATTTTTAAGACTCCTGCAACAAGGGGCTGCATTTTCCTTTTTCACAGGGGCTCACAAATTACGTGGCCAGTCTTGAGGATGGATAATTATGGGAAGGATCACTGTAACAAAGTTAAGAAAAGAATACAAGCAAAGGATTATTAGGAGGCTGTGAGTTCAGTTTTATTAAAGTAAAAGCTTTAGAGAGATGCAGGAGTGTTTTTCAAAAGTTTATTAGACACAACTCTGGCAGCATAGCACACAACTTGTTTCTCTTCCTTGTCATCTGTCACCTGTCCTTCCAGGTGCAAACTCATTAGTTCTAAAATAATATGAAGTTCGTGAAGCTGCAATTTATAACATCTCTCTGTCTGTATGCATTTTAATTACTGGGTTCTGATTTACACAGTTTGATCAAGGTTGTAATGCTAATGTCTTAAGGACTCAGGATTCATTTCATCATGAGCTAGTTATGCAAATAAAATCAAATGACATAGGAAGAGAAAGGGAGAAGGAAAAGGAACACAAAGCCCTAGTAACCTGTACTGATTGCTTGCTGGAGCTCTCTTTTTTCAAATCCCACCTGAACAGTCGTATGACTTCCTGAATCTTTAAGGCTATACCTTTGACTTCCTCAACAACAAGGCTTCTAAAAATGTTCATTAGTAATTGTGCATAGTCAGAATTACCATTCTGTAGTTTATATCCATGGTCAACTTATGTTCAACTACTAAATATCTTGCACACAAATTTGGAACAGTGAAAAAACAATTAAGAGGATAAGGAATGCCATCCCTACATAGAACAGGACAGATAATGGTTATTTTAATAAGAATTGACCAGCATGCCCTGGCTGGTATGGCTTGGTTGAGCATCAGCCCATGCACTGAAAGGTCACCTGTTTGATTTCTGGTCAGGGCACATGCCCAGGTTGCAAGTTCAATGGGAAACAACCACTTGATATATCTCTGTCACACCAATGTTTCACAACCAATTGATATATCTCTGTCACACCAATGTTTCTCTCTCTCTCTCTCTCTCTCTCTCTCTCTCAAATCAATAAAAACATTTTAAAAAATAAGCCTCAAAAAATAATTGACTAGTATGGGATGTCAGAGTCATTGTCCTAGTGTAGCTCATCTTACAGTGTAAATAATTATAGGTAGTTTACATTAATTTCACATAGGTATTCTGAGTACACCATATATTTTGACAGATAATTATTCACACAGTGGCATGACAAAAACCTAGCCCATTTTTTGTAAAAATACAACCATGTATAGTCAACTGATCTTTGACCAAGAAGCAAAGGCAATTCTATGAAGAATGGATAGATTGTTCAACAGATGGTACTGGAACAACATGCAAAATAAAGTGAATCTAGACACTGGCTTACAGTGTAGGAGCTTACCCTATAGGCTCAAAAAAATGAAGAGTTGGACAATGGCTCCTCTGAGAGTGATGTACAAATACAGACAGCCCCTTTGTCATTTAATAAAGGAAATAACCAGTTAGAGTTTGGAATATTTAAAGTCCACATAGCAGGTCATTTCCTTCTTAAAGGCAGACCTTCAGAAAACTATTCATTATCAGAAGTTTCTTTGGAAGATATGATCTTAATCAGACCAAAGAGAGTTCAACAAGTTGAAAGATGCACTAAATGGCCTTCCCAATGGACTATGTACTCCAGGCCCATTTGCTAAGGGAGGCTCCCCATTGCAGTATGGCATGTCTGTGCTTGCTCTGCAGCCATCATTTCCCCACATTTCTATAGCTCTCCAAACCCCCTTTTGAGCAATATCTTTTTTTGTTTTGTCTTTTAATTTTTATCCTATATAATAAAAGCTTAATATGCTAAGTGTCCGGTCTTTGGTCATCTGTTCAACCAATCAAAGCATAATATGCTAATGATATGCTAGGCCACTCAACTGCTTGTTATGATGTGCACTGACCACCAGGGGACATACTGGTAGGTTAGCTTGCTCCTGGCGTCTGGCTGATTGGGACTGTGGGAGATGGGCCAGACACACCCTGGAGTCCTCCTGTGGTCCCTCCCCATCTGGCCAACCTCCCATGTTCCCCCACCCAAGACCTGATCATGCACCGGTGGGGTCCCTCGGTCTGGCCTGCACCCTCTTTCAATCCGGGCAGAGGGACTGCCCTCCCCCCAAGTGCACAAATTTCATGCACTGGACCTCTAGTTTTATATATTTATTAAAGGCCCAGTGCATGATGGGTGCCGCCATCTTGTAGCTGTGGGTGCTGCCATCTTTGAGAGCGGGGCAGTCAATTAGCATATTCCCTCTTTATTAGATAGGATTGAAAGCTATTATGCAAATAGAGTACATAGCTCAGTTTCTGACATCAGTTAAACACTCCATAAATATTATGCTTTTATTATCAAAGAGCAAGCTTATTTCCAGGATTTGGGGGATGCCTTTCCTTTTCTTTCATATGTTACCAAATATAAATTAATCAGTACACCAAAATGCCCCTGGCTGCAGTGCATAAAGGCCTGACTTAGGCACAGTGCTACACTAATAAGATGGGTAAAATGATCCAGTCAAAAAGAACTTTGATTTGGGAAGATGAGTATGGGAATGAAAATGAGGGAAGGTAGAAGTGAGTGTTGACCAGTATCTGAACCTTTGGATAAAGCTATGCCTAAAGCTTTTCACTTAGATGAACCAACTTCTCCTTCCCTCCCTTCCTCCCTTCCTCCTCCCTTACTCCCTCCCTTACTCCCTCCTCCTCCTCCTCCATTTGGGTTGGATTTTCTGTTACTTGAAAACTACAGTTTCTTAACTGATACAGCATATGGCACAGGGATTTTGTTTAAAATCCAAATGAGAGAACACATAGTAAACTTATAACATGGAATGAAGTCTGTAACACCTTCACACTTTTGCTGTACATTTTTGTGCCATCATAATTTTAAAGTATTGTCCTTTACAAACTGGGTATTGTGAATTAAAGAGGAAGAGGAGTGGCGTTACTGTTTCTCATAAACCAATTGCTGGGCTACAGTTTCTCCTCTTTGTCAGGAGGCCACAGAACTGAAACCAAGCTGGGAGACTCTGGGGAAACTACTCCCAACTCCTCTGTGAGAACAGTCTCCTAAATGAGGGAAGAGGTGCAGAGGCTGGACCGCATGGCAGCCAAGTTGCTGTAGTTGAGAGCATTGCAGTTCTGCCCCCGGTACCTCGGGTCTCCTTGTGGATGTCAGATCCCGTGGGTTAACAGGTAGATGGACCATATACACAGCTGGGGAATGAGAGCCTCTCTTGAACATCAGCTCCACTGACTGTGCAGAATGATATTTCTTACACGTTCTTTTTTTGCTGCATCTGATTCTAGTTCCTCTGGGAAAGGGACAGTATGCTTACCTATAAATGAATAAACCTCAACCAGTACCTTTTTTATATTATATGACTCACAAGACATATTTTAGTTTTGACTATGTCTACATGGAGATTTCAAATAATCACTAACAACACTTGTGAATGTTTATTTTAAAAATATCACTGTAACGAAGATATGAAAAACATATACGTATATGATACTTTTAGGTATACGCTTCTGGTCTATTAAAAAGGCATTTTAAATGTTTATTTCACTTATTAAATGTAAAACTTTAAAATTTGGAATTTATTTTTAATCTGTGGTGTTACCTTCATTTGTCTACAAAGAAGAAATATTTAAGGAGGCCATTGTACATCTAAGTAATAGAATTCCATGGCTCATTTTCGGATCAGGATGATAGTTTTAACCTAACAGCTTTTCAGTAAATACTTACTGAAATTATATAAATACATATTTCTCATCATTTATAGAAAGAGTTTTAATAGTTAAATAAGCTATTTTGTCCACTTTTACTCTTATTAAATATTTTCACTTTAATACTGAAGTTTGACTTAAAAATGTGCTCTAAGACATTAGCACATTCAAGTCAGAGTAGCCTCAAAGGGTGTTTAGAGGAGGCAATATTTGGGTAGTTAACACTAAACATTTTCCCAGAGGCTACTTAGGTAGAATAAGTATGTGGGGCTGACAGAAAATGAAGGAGAAACACTGTTTCCCTTTTTTTTCTTTTCTGGTTCCTTCTCATCTCCCGTTCCTCCTTGCCACCCAGGTCCCCATGCTGAAGGTGACCTTTAGGAGGTTCCATATAGTGTGCCTCATGCTCTAGCCTTAATCATCTCTTTTCCTGTTAAAATCCAGTTATCCGTTTCCTTCTCTAAGAACCTTGCAAGAAAACAGGATTTCATTTGTTTTGTTTTTGTTTGTTTCTTATTTTACAAATTGTCTCCTGAGAGTTTTCTTTTTTTGAAAGAGAGAACTCTAAACCTTTTTGATGGCTTCACTCCATGTCTACATAATATATTTTTAAAAAAAGAAGATGAAAAGCAAAATAGAAGGAAATACAATGTGAAGAGATGAGTAATACCTCTGTCTTCCACAGGAATTCATGGCTCAGACACAGGGTCACTGAGATTTCAAACCTGACATATTAGTAACAGCACAAGATAAACAGAATACAAAATGGACATGACAAATTTGATTTATTCTAGGCAGAGATTTACCAATCGAGGGATAGCTGTTGTTATATGAAATTATAAATGCTACCATCACATGCTGGAGAAGATAAACAATCTTTTATTCACTTAGCTTTTCCATGTCTGAATTTAAGCTGGAAAAATGCTTTCCATTTATGTGCATTTAAAGGTTAAATCCTGTGACCAAAGTAAAAATAAGCACTAAAAAATGGAGTTTGATTTAAGTAGTGCCTCTGAACCTCCTCCTTGTCATTCCAGTAGAAGTAATTCATTGCTTGGTGGTGAGTCAAGACATTTGATCATTTTCAGATTATTTATATTTTGATTCATTTTTCATTTTTATTATTTTGCCTCATGCAAGTTCATGCTCATTTAAATGAGGTCAAGCTCTTAGTTGATCCCTGAAGGTGTTTTATACCATTTTCCTACTTCAGGTACCTTCTCTATATCAGGTGTGTGCCTTTGGTAACATTTTGTGTGTGTGTGTGTGTGTGTGTGTGTGTGTGTGTGTGTGTGTGTTTCACTGATTTCAGAGAAGAAGGAGGAGGGAGAGAGTGATAGAAACAGCAGTGATGAGAGAGAATCATTAAGCAGCTGCCTCCTGCATGCCCCCTCCTGGGGATCGAGCCCGCAACCCGGGTATGTGCCCTTGACTGGAATTGAACCTGGCACCCTTCAGTTCTCAGGCCAACGCTCTATCCACTGAGCCAAATGGCTAGAGCATGGAAACATTTTTGCACATTTCCCAAGGAAGTAGGAGGAGGAATTTGTTAAAAAGGTTAGTGGATGAATCAGTAGTTAAATTATGCTCAAATATTTAATAGATCTCTAAGGTATTAAAGTTCTCTGTGGATCTGTTTGACTGCTATTGTCAATTTTTGGTGGCTAATTTTCTTCATCAAAGAAATGGAATATTTGCTGGCCTATGCAAAATATGCTTAAACTGTCATTGTGGACATATCCACTGGTGGAAAAACCAATGTAATTATTAGGATTATCCTTACCTATGACTAAATGAAATCAAAGTTCTTAAAATGACCAGGATTTTCTTCAAAAGTTCACAACTGTTAAAAGCACTTCTTAGATTAAATGTTCAGAAAGGTAAGCATGTGTAATAATAGCATAATATATATATCAACAATAAAAACTTCTTAAGTCAATAACTTTTACTCATAAAATATACTGAATATGCACACTAGGCTTTAAGGTACACATATGTTCTTTTCTGTGAAGGAGTTAGATGGAGTTAATGAAATACATTGTATTAGTTATGATCAGAATTATAGGAACCAATGAAAGTAATAGAAAAGCAGCAAGTGCAATTTATTGGCTGATACACTTCAGGAAAAAGTTGACCAACTGCAGAGGAGATACACATCTGCTTATTGCGCCAGGTACACCTGGAACCAGGAAACCAGCAGGTGCCACTAGTATCATCCCAGCCTTTTATCTCTGCTCTCTGCCACTACAGACCAGCTTTGTCCAGAGATCACAGTTGGAAAAGAAATCACTTTAGATAGTTTTGACACAAAGAAACTTAGCTTATGGGTTACCGGGGAGGCTGGAAAACATAAAACCGAGGCTAGTTCTCTAAGAAACAACTTTCAAACGCTGTGGCAGAACTCTTCACTTGAGCTGCTGTTTGCAGAGCCTTCTGCCTCTGCCCCACTCAGCCCTAGGAAAACCTGCTCCTCATTCCAGGACTCTCTCCCCAGCAATTCAAAGTTGAATTCGTGTCTCATTCAAATACACTTGATTAGCAGAGTCCACAGCCTGCCCAGAACCCTAGCTAAAAGGAAGACTTCAATAGGTAGTTTTAGCCTTTCCACCTCAGCAGAATAAGAAGAAACTCCAGGAGGTTGAAATGGATAAAGCATATTGAGTAATCTGCAATACACATGATAGTCATGGAAAAATGCCTGGGATGTCCTGAGTTTATAGTTTAGAGATTCAACTGTTGGAAAGGAATTAACTCAATGCTATTCTAAGTTTTAAAATTCCCAGGAAAGGGGCTGAGTATTGACCTCCTCTTTCATTGATATGACCTCTATACCAATCAACTCTGGCCAGTGGAAGGGGTCACTCTGTATAAAATTCTCATTCCTGTGGTGCTAATGCTGATGGGAGCATGGCTGCTAGCAAAAGGATGTTGGGTCAACAATCCCATAGGTTTTCATTGTGTGTTCATGTGTATGTATGTGTATATATGTATTAATTTGTCATTGATGTGTATCTATAGAAAAATATTTAGATATTCATATGTCTGACTTTAGATACACTGTATTGTGTAGTAAATGTTAAATAGGTGATAGTGTTGTTATATAAATTTAGAGTTGAGAGTTGCTATATAAATTATATAAGAATGTTCTGCTGCTGGGCCTTCAAGTTGCGTATTTCTCAGGCAAGGGTCATAATATAAGAAAAGGTGCCATCTGGGGATTATAATTGACATTTCCTAGAGATAGAGAAGAATAGGAGAAAATTTGGAAAGGAAAACTTGAAGCTGGATTTTATCAGCTCTTGAATTACTGGAAAACTCAATGTTCTGTTCTAAGTAATGTGTTATTCATAAAGACATTAAAGACTGTTTTTTGAAGGTTAATCTAGGGGTGGTATGAAAGACAGTGTGGAATAACTAGAAAGGAGAATAATGCATATATTCTAGGGATGAACTGATGCAATTGAACTAGGATGGTAGAAAGAACAATGAAAAAGATGAGACAAAGAAACTTTTATCTAATAGTTTTAAAAGTATACCATTGAAGGGGCGAGGGCTACACCCTCCATCTTTTCCCAGATCCTCCATTTTTGGGCAGCAGCCATTAGCCATGTGCTCAGCAAGGAGCTTCTTCCCGGAAGCCCAAGCCTCTGCTAGCCACACCTAGGATTTCTTTAAACTAACCAATGATAATCAAGGGAAGTGTGCGCCATAGATATGACCACATCCTGTGTAACAAGACACCGACTTGCGCCTGGCCAATCGGCAGGGCCCACAGTCCTCTCTCCTCCCCTTACTCCAACCCCCCTATAAAACCCCTCTCCCCACAGAGCTCGCTCTCTCTCTCTGCATCCTGTTGCTGCGTCGGCGAGTGTGGTGGACGGGGAGCTCGAGCTAGCTCGAATAAAGACTCTTTTGCTTTTGCATCGGACTCGGCTGGCTCCCTGGTGGTCTTTTGGGGATCCTGAAATCTGGGCTTAACACCATTTTGCCCTAACAGGTTTGGCTCAATGGATAGAGCATCGGCCTGGGGACTCAAGGGTCCCAGGTTCGATTCCAGTCAAGGGCATGTGCCTTGGTTGCGGGCACATCCCCAGTGGGGAGTGTGCAGGAGGCAGCTGATCGATGTTTCTCTCTCATCGATGTTTCTAACTCTCTATCCCTCTCCCTTCCTCTCTGTAAAAAATAAATAAAATATATATTTTTTAAAAGTATACCATTTTTTCATATATTTAAAAGTATACCATTTTTCATATATACGCACACATACTAGTGGCACAGTGCACGAAATTTGTGCATGGAGGGGGTGTTCCCTCAGCCCAGCCTGCACCCTCTCTAATCAGGGACCCCTTGGAGGATGTCCGATCCCACAGGGATCCAGCTTAAACCGGCAGTCGGACATCCCTCTTGCAATCTGGGACTGCTGGCTCCTAACCACTCACCTGCCTGCCTGCCTGATTGCCCCTAACCTCTCTGCCTGCCTTCCTGATCACCCCTAACCTCTCTGCCTGCCTGCTCACCCCTAACTGCTCTCCCTGCCGGCCTGATCTCGCCCCCAACTGCCCTCCCCTACTGGCCTGATCTCGCCCCCAACTGCCCTCCCCTACTGGCCTGATCTCACCCCCAACTGCTGTCCCCTGCTGGTCTGATCGCCCGTAACTGCCTCTGTCTGCCTGATCACCCCTAACTGCCCTCCCCTGCCAGCCTGATCTCGTTCCCAACTGCCCTCCCCTGCAGGCCTGATCTCGCCCCCAACTGTCCTCCTCTGCAGGCCAATTTGGTTCTGATTGATTGGTTTCTATGCCAGTCAGTGTCAAAAGCTCCACCTCCTAGGCAGCCATTGGCTCCTCACAGTTCACCCAGATTTGGTTCTGATTGGTTGCTTTCTATGCCAGTCAGCATCTCCGGGCCTATCTCCGGTCCTGCCACGGCAATCCAGCACTGACTGCAGGACTGACTTCTGGTGTTCAGTCGAGCTTTCAGTCGGTGGTTATGGTCCTGGGTTTTTATATATTAGGATATTTTTATTGTTGATAGTATTACAGTTGTCTCCAATTTCCACCCCCTCCTCCCAGCTCCTAACCACACCATTTCTTATTTCACATTTTTTTTTGGAAATGTATAAAGCTTCTTAAGGTAAAGGAAACAGAAAAAAAATTTTAAATCTATTTTTAATGCAATAACACTTTATATTGCTACATATATTTGATGAAATGATATATTGAAGTTTGGAAAACCATGGAGAGTTATATAAGCCTAATTTTCCAAACCAAAATTATGCAAGTTAAATTATTTAACAGGAGCTAACAAAATTTCTAATTAGTGAAGGTAGAAAGCAAAATCACTATAAATTGATTAGGTCATCAGTATTCCAGCTTTCCATTTCCGAGGAAAGCAGGCTTAGAAGGTGCATGAAATGTCATAATTGATGACTTAAAGAATCTTGCCTGGCATCAGAAGGAAGACTTGAAAATCTCATGTTTTCTAAGATAAGGACGATATGGAAGTAAACAGCAAAGTACCCAAATCTAGGCAACTGCTTCTGTTACTTGCTTTCTATCTTTGCATAAGTGGACTCATTTCAAGATGGTTTTACCTTCACATTAACTCCTAATCTTTTTTCCCTCCACTTTGTTCCTTGCCACTCACCAGTCAAGTGGCTGCACATGTTTTACATAAAGCCTGGTGGGCAAGACCAGAGATGGCAGACAGAGATATGATTCTCCTTTCTTGCTTGACTACCGTACATTTACCTTCCAGATTATAGGAATTAAAACTTAAGGTGATTTTAACAGTCATGTTAATTGTGTTTTACCTTCTCTCTCTTTTTAAATGAGAGTATCAGTCTGAAATAAGAGGATTTGTAAACAGCCATGTTTCTCTACTTTCTTAGAAGGATGCACTTGAACAATCAACACACAGTAATGAAATGGAACATTTGAGTCATGGATTTTTTCAGATTTAAATTTCACTGGGACTAAAGGAAACAAGAAAAGTTTCCTATTCAAGTATGTCTATAAAACAGACATGGCGGTATATTACATATCAATCTCTCTAAAGTCCCATGGGCCAAGACTTTGGCTTGTTTACAAGGATTTACTGTTCAAGTTAATTCCATAGCTATGTATCTATGTCATTCACTTGACCTTCACTGAAACATATGCCTTATTCCAAGTTTCATTATTTCCATTTTATAACTATACTAGAGGCCCAGTGCATGAATTTGTGTACCTTGAAAGGAACTGTGGGCGGCGAGGCTGTGGTGGGCACAGGGGCAGGTCTTGGCCCATCCTTCATGCCTCTGCCTGACCCCTCCCGCTGTGGCCCCTGGTCCCATCTCTGCCGGCAGCCCCACTGCTGCCACCACCGCTCCCACGCTCTGACGGCGCCAGCCCTGCTCACACCCACTGATGGCACTGTCCTAGTTGCCCAGCAGGAGCAGGGGGGGTAGAGAAGTCCTCAGGGGCGATCGGGTCCAGCAGCTGCCACTCGCACCCACTGATAGCGCTGAGTGATCTGGACCGATACCGGGCACCTGCAGGGGGTGTGAGCAGCGGCTCTGGCGCCAGCTGCGGGTGTGAGTGAGGCCAGCGTCAGCAGTGGGCATGAGCAGGGCTGGTGCCAGCAGCAGGTGTAAGCACCTGGCGGGACTGGCATGCAGGAGCAAAGAATTTTCAGTAACCACCAGAGGCTCACCCTGATAACAGCAACCAGCACCCTGCCTTGGTCTGTCGCTCCTGCTCATCTGCTCCACCATCCTGCTGCAGCTGATGCCTGCCATGATATCCTTTATTATATTGAGGAAATTCTCTTCTATTTCTAGTATACTGAGTGTTTTCATCATGAATGGACGTTGAATTTTGACAAATATTTTTCCTGAACCTGCTGAGATCGTCATAAGAATTTTCTTCTTTGCTCTTTTGATAATGGTGAATTGCATTCATTCCTGGAATATGTCTTACTTGCTTAGGATATCTTATTCTTTTCATATGTTGCTGGATACAATTTGTTATAATATACTTACAGATTTTCCTGTCTATGCTTATGAGGTATATTTGTAATTTCCTTTTCTTGTAATGTCTTCGGTTTTTGTTATCAGAGTAATGCTGGCTTCCAGGCTTTAAATATGAATTAAACAACTGTTCTCAGAATTTTCTTGGTTCCATTTTTATTTTCTATTTATCATAGGTAGACTAGAAAGAAGTAATCTTCTCTTCTAGATTCTGGAAGAATTTGTGAAAAATTGGTATTTCCAGTTACGTGGGAAAGCTTTAACTATAAATTCTGTTTCTTCAATAAGCTTCTGTATTTTGTGCCTGCAAAGAATTTTATAAAAAGTTGTCTTGTACATAGGTGTAAAGTCATTCATATACTCCCTAATTATTCTTTTACCATCTGTGGGATTAGTCCCTCTATCCCTCTTTCATTCCTAATATTGGTTCCTTCTCACTTTTTCCATCTCAGTCAGGCATTTGGTTTGTGTGTTTTGTTATTCTTTCAATAAACCTGCTTTTGGTTTCTTTGATTTTCTCTGTTGTCCTTATTTTCTATTTGTTAATTTATGCTGTTACACTTATGTCTTTCTTTTTCTTACTGGGTTTAATTTGTTCCTTTGCCTAGGTTTAATTTAACCATTTGTCTTAAACTTTTAAAGTTGGTATTTTAAATAATTGGCTTAGTCCTTTCATCTGTTCTAAAACCTGTTTAATGCTATGCATTCCCCTCCGTGCATTGACTGCTTTTACTGCAATCTACAAATTCTGATATTTTTATATATTATACTGTTTTTTGGTTAAATGTGTTTTTATTGATTTCAGAGACAGGAAGGAAAAGGGAGAGAGAGATAGGAACATCGATGAGAGAGAAACATTGATCAGCTGCCTCCTGGGCACTCCCCACTGGGGATTGAGCCTGCCCTTGACCAGGAATTGAACCCATGACCTGCTGGTGCATGGGACAATGCTCAGCAAACTAAGCCACACTGGCCACACTGGCCAGACTTTATGTTTTAATTTTTGTTTAGTTCAGAATATTTTCTTATTTTCCTTTCATTTCTTCTTTGACCCATGAGTTATTTATAAAGTGTTGTTTAATTTCCAAATATTTTGGAGGTTTTCCAAAAATCTTTTTGTTACTGAATTCTAATTTAACTCCACTATAGTAATAGAATATATTTTATAGGCTTTCAATCTTCTTAACTGTATTAAGACTTGCTTTATGGCTCAGAATATGGTCTATCTTGGTGAATATTCTCCGTTTACTTGAAAAGAATGTATTTTGCACTTGTTGAGTGGAGTGTTTTATAGATATCATTGGATCAGGATGGTTGTTAGTGTTGCTTAAGTTTTTCATGTATTTACTGATTTTGTGTATACTTTTCCATCAATTACTAAGAAAGGAATATTCACATTTCTAATTGTAATTCCCTACCAAGTCAAGGAAAGCTTCACATTAGATATGACAGACAAGAGAATTTGGTCCTTTAAGATGTGAATGAAAATTCAACAGGATATTAGCTGAAGAAAGGGAATCCTAGAGTAAAATATATGAATATGTAAAGTTAGCTGAAAAAATTATAAAATTGCACCTACTCTATAATTATCTTTAGAAAAATATTTCTGTTCATAGATAACACTAAGAATGTATTATAAAAATGGGATTTGGTATATTAAGTCATTTTCTTACTTTATTGTTTTGTTAATGCTGTTTTAATTCATCCTATATAATATAAGCCTAATATGCTAAGTGTCCAGTTGACCGGTCAGATGACCAATCAAAATGTAATATGCTAATGATATGCTAAGATTGCTCAACCACTCGCTATGATGTGCACTGACCACCAGGGGGCAGAGAGTTGATCGGTCAACCAGTCGCTATGACATGCTCTGACCATTGGGGGGCAGACGCTGGGGCAGATGCTTCAACCGGTAGGTTAGTTTTTTGCTGGGGTGCGGCTGATTGGGACTAAGTGAGACGGGCTGGACACACCCTGGAGCCCTCCCATGGTCCCTCTCTGGCTGGCCAACCTCCCGGATCCCTCCCCGGCCCCAATCATGCACTGGTGGGTTCCCTTGGCCTGGCCTGCACCCTCTTGCAATCTGGTTCCCCTTGGGGATGTTGGAGAGCCAGTTTCGGCCAATCCCTCAGGCCAGGCGGAGGGACCCCACTGGTGCACGAATTCCTGCACTGGGCCTCCAGTCTTGTATAATAGAAGAAAAATTTAAATTTAGATTCAGTATGCTGAGGCAATAATAAGTATCTTGATGTATCCAGAATTAAATTTAAAAAAACAACACAACTTTTCTTGTGAAATGAGAAGTATGAAGAAAACTGAGAGATTAACATTGCAGCCTATTTATGAAGAACCTTGAAGGCATGCTAAAGGCTTGATACTTTATCCCAGTGGTCAGCAAACTCATTAGCCAACAAAGCCAAATATCAACAGTACAACGATTGAAATTTCTTTTGAAAGCCAAATTTTTTAAACTTAAACTATATAGATAGGTACATTGTTATTTACTTAATTAGGGTACTCCTAAGGCTTAGGAAGAGCCACACTCAAGGGGCCAAAGAGCCACATGTGGCTCATGAGCCACAGTTTGCCCACCACAACTTTATCCTGTTGGCAACAGGAATCACTGAAGGATTTCAGGAAGTGAATGATGGGATAATACATAGGATTTGTCAAGACCACTTTGGCAGGAAAGTAGAGCACTGAAATCAGAAAGAAGCCTTTGAGCCCTTAGAAATTCCTGTGACTTTACTGTAAGTCAGTGAAAGTCTAAATAGGAAGGGGTTGCTCTAATTTGGGGAATGACTTCTGAAAAAAAATTAATTTGGGGATCATTTTTTAGTGAATGAGAGGAGAGTTCCGATAAGTTTAAGCTGGGTAATAAGTTGCACTAGAAATCAAGCTGAAAAACAAGAGAATCTTGCCCAGATGGTGTGGTTCAGTGGTTGAGCCTCACTCAACTGCCCAGTGGTTGAACTGGGAGGTCACAGTTCAAATCCCTGGGCCCATGGCCAGTTGAGGGCTCAATCCCCAACGTTGGGCATACAGGAGGCAGATGATCAATGATTCTTTCTCATCATTGATGTTTCTCTCTCTCCCTCTCCATTCCTCTCTAAAATCAATAAAAATATATTAACAAAAACAAACCCAAGAGAGTCCTTATTAGGAGATAGGTAAATGCTTTGTTGGGTTTTAAACACACAAAATTTGAGTTTCCTCTTGAACTTTAGTTAGAATTTTAGTAGACAGTTAGAGATAGAGCTTTGTGACTTGACACTGAATCCTGGAAATAGATAAAATATTTCAAAGAGGGAGAAGAATGAGTATGGATAGCAATCTGTGCAAAAGGATTGGGACAAAGGTGACAAGGAATGGTTTAGGCAGAAGATGCAAATCTGTACAAAATTCAGCCACATCACAGGGTTTGTTTTGTGAGTAGGTTAACTAACTCTGTTTAATGAGAAGCAAATTTTACCTAATTCATCTCATGCTATTTCTGAACAAGCTGAAATAAAATGAAAAATCCTAGGCTTACAATTCTGGAATTATTTCCAGTTTTAAATAGGTTGGCTTATGTTTTAGGCCAAATCTCAGAGTTTTGTAATTTTTTTTCATTTCTAATTATAGGGAATGATACAATAAATTTTTCTCTAAGTTACTAAATCTATTAACCTTGATCTTATAAGCCTTCTTCCTTTTCCCCTCCCTCTCAAAAAGACAATTTTACAAGAAAAGTAGGTATGAACTTGAGGGTTTTGCACCTTTGGGCAGCTGAGTGATCTAATTGGATAAGCATCATTAAGGTTAAGAATTCATAACTATTGTGGTTTTTCTGCTGAGTGACTTTCTTTTTTTCAAATGCTGTTAGAGAACCCAAACTCATTCTCATATCCACCGTACTCCATTAGCACATCAGCACAGATAAGCCATTGTGGAAAATGCTAGAGTCAAGAGCACATTGATCTTTCAGAGTAGAAGCAATTTCCTGTTTTCAAAACTTGTAATGAGGTTTAAAAAATACAAACAAATCTAATATATCCACAGCAGAGATTACAGAGTTGGATGAATGCAGACAAACTGATGCTTAAACTATTGTAACTTTCTCTAACATTCTATTGTGAATGTGCCAGCAGGTTTCTCTACTTAGAGTGAAGAGGATCTAGGGTGAATACGAAAGTGCCCTAAAATATATGGCCTGAAATTTATACATAATTTATATTCATGGAAGACCCTGTCTTTCATAGTCTCTAAAATATTTTAAAGATTGATTTTCATTTTAAAATAGGGGAAAAAGAAATTTGTTGTTTCTATGAGACAAATGTTCTGGTACTCAGGACCAATTTTTCTCCCCAGATAGAAGACATATGTTGTTATTTAATTATTAAAAGACATTTGGTACACTAAAACCTTAAGAAAAGTTTAAGAATTTCAACTTGAAGATTTTATTTTATTAATTTATATTACCACCTCTACCAGTAATAATATAGCTATACTTTACCTAAGAGATGATTGAAATATGCCACCCACTGTTAGGTTATTATATGTTTTACAGTTCATCATGAAATAAAATGAGGAAGCTTATTTGTCCTGAATATGTGCAATATTTAGCTACCCCCCCATCCCGACTATGTCTACTTTATTTCTGGTAAGTTCATCTACTTTATTTCTAGTAAGGCCTGCTGGGGCCTTTGCCACTTAACCACTGGGTAATGAAGGTGTTTCCTTGAGGGTATCCCCGTTTCCTTCCAATCTGTTCATCCTACCTGACATATTTCTGCCAGGTTAATATTCCCCCAGAAGCGCTCTGATCCTTTTTTTAAGACAAGGTGGTCTGCCTTTCATGAGCCTTGTATCTAGAATCTAGGAGAATTAAACCTTCTCAGTGAGACATGAGAGACTAAATTGCTCTAGGACAGAAACAGTAAAGAGATGATTATTGGTAGTTGAAGGGGAAAAATGTTTCCTTGGTGTCTTATGTTTTACATTCTAACATACTGAACTCTTCCTCCAAAAATATATGCATATATGCATTGCCCATGGACACAGAAAATAGGGTAGTGAAGGCCTGGGGTGGGGGACAGGGTGAGAACTAGGGGAGGAGGTAATGGGGGGGAAAAGGTGGGACATCTCTAATGCTCTTAACAATAAATATTTTTTAAATTCTAATTTACTTAACCATGTTCCATGGAGCTTTTATTACTTATCAATGATAATTAAACTTCATTTCTTACCTCTTCTGATGCTCTCATCTCCTCTGCATTCACTTACACATTCTTTCATTTAACTCTCAAGTCTAAGAGTTCTCTGAGTAGACCTTACAGTTCCACCACTCTGTCCCTTTGCTTACGGAGTATGGTGCAGTCTCATGCTTTCTGCTTTGAAAAGCCTGTGCTTCTGTTAGGGTAGCCTCAAGTGTTTCCTGTATGTTCCCCTGATATCATCAGAGTTAGCACATTTTTCTTTTTGTGCCTTATTCATCATATCGTTAGTGCAAACCAATGCACTACAGCCAAGTATAGTTCTAAACAAAACTAATAAGAATCCAGTGAAACCTCCGGTCATACTTAATCCTTTTATTCAGTAAACATTTGCTGAAGGTTTACCACCTTTTAGGATCTATAGTAAACATACAATGCTAGTACATATTGAGCTCTTGCTTTCTCTAAGGCACAGCACTCAGAATTTGACATACATCGTATTATTCCCCCCGAAACTCTCAAAGGTAAGTTATTACCCTTAGTGAAAAGATGGTGAAACTAAGGAACATAGTGGCTAAGACACTTACCAGTGCTGCCCAGCTAGGCACTGGAGGGCACCATTAAACACAGAGCAGTACCACCTCCTTTTATGCACATCTCCCTCGGTAGTCATGAGTCTGAAGTGGCAAGGACTTTAAACTATCCACAGGCCCTGGGGGACTATGTGACTTGCCCAAGGTCACTAGAATTTAAGGCACAGCTAACATTGGGCAAAAGAGTTCTTGAGACCTATGTTTTTCTTTTTAATATAAATTATCCTACTTATTGAATATTTAATTATTGGATAATAATCTATTGAAATTTTCAATTTTGTGTTCTTTTCATGACCCTTTACTGCAGCGGTTCTCAACCTGTGGGTCACGACCCCTTTGGCGGTTGAACAACCCTTTCACAGGGGTCACCTAAGACCATCCTGCATATCAGATATTTACATTACGATTCATAATAGTAGCAACATTACAGTTATGAAGTAGCAACGAAAGTAATTTTATGGTTGGGTCACAACATGAGGAACTGTATTTAAAGGGCCAGAAGGTTGAGAACCACTGCTTTACTGTCACAATGATGTCCTTCTTCAGTTAGTGATTTGAGTTTCCAATGTTAAGTTTTATGATAAAAAAAGAGAGAGAGAGAGAGAAAAGTGCAATTTTAGCCTGGCCAGCATGTTTCAGTGGTTGAGCATTGACCTATAAACCAGGAGGTCGAGGTTTGATTCCTGGGTTGTGGGCTTAATCCTCAGTGTGGGCTGTGCAGGAGGCAGCCAATCAATGATTCTCTCTCATCATTGATGTTTCTATCTCTCCATTCCTCTCTGAAATCAATGAAAATATATATTTTTTAAAAAGTGCAATTTTGCATGTTTTTAAAAATAATTGTCTCTTGCCTTTATGCCTTCACCTTAATGTTCTAACCATAAAATTTACAGTGAAAGTCAGGAAAAACTGTTGGTGTACTAGCACTCCAGTAACTTTATAATGTAACATTATTAAAATCTGTGTCCACAACTGCATTTTTCCAAAGGAAGTAACTTTGTTTGAGCTTTATTATATGATTTTAAGCTAAAGGAAATTGTGAAAGCAATGATTTAGTGTACATCATGGGATTGCCAGCACTAGTTCAATCTAGACCTGCCAGCAAACCTCTATTTCTCACCTGTGAGTCCAACAAATAAATTATAAATGTTGGCACAACATTTATACTATTATTTTATAGCCCACGATTTACAACCCTGGCTGTCCTTGAGAGGTGTGGTGTATTCGTTACAGTCTCCTCCGGGGACGATTCATCGAATGGCGACTTGACATATGCACTCAGAGAAAATTCAGGCTCATTCTACTATATTCCATTTCCCAAGGAACTACTATTCTTCATTGATTGTGTACAGAGGATTAATTATGCTGTCACTTGGTGTATTTACGTCCTTGGTGGTTGTATTGGCTCGCTGACTTCAAAATGGTCAGTATGCATCCTGCAGAGGGACATATCAGCTACCAAACAGGCATTGTCTGTATTTTAAAACAGCCAGTAGAAAAAGCCGTCACCAGCTGGTTATTTTTACCTCTTTAAGAGAAACTGGGTTTTACTAAATTAACCACTAGTAGCGCACAATTATTAAGAGCAAAAATTTCGAGGCTTGATTCCCAACTTTACTTAACCATGACCCTAACCCCTAACACTAACCCTAACCCTCATCCCAATCCCAACCGGTAAAGTTGGGAATCACTGGCTCTGTGAGTTAGGGTGGGCAAGTTACTTATTTAAACATTCTGTGCCTGGGTGTCCTCAACTTTAGCAACAGGGGTTATAATAATGGCCACATTACAGAGGAAAGGAGTAAATGAGATTTTAAAAAATCACATAACAGAATGTCTAGTAACTAACATTAAAAAATATAGCCATCATATTTATACCATTACTAGAGGCCCAGTGCACGAAATTCGTGCATGGGTAGAGTTCCTAGGCCTGGCTGGCGATCAGGGCCAATCGGGGCCTTCCAGCTGCCAGCCGGGGCCTCCCTTCCTTCTGTGCCATCCCCTGGTGGTCAGCACACGTCATAGTGAATGATAGAACTCCCGGTCTCCCGGTTGAACTCCTGTGGGGACACTTTGCATATTAGCCTTTTATGTATATAGATTATTGTACAGGTATGCTATATAGGGAATCCATAAATATATAGTCACTAGGGCAGTGACTGCAGGCTTTTAATTTTCTCTTCCTTTTTTTTTTTTAATGATATATGTAGGAGCTTAATTTCTGCTTATCTATTTATATGGTATATCTACTTTCTTTTCAGCAGAAATAAATGACCACCACTCAAAAGATTCCTTCTTGGACATTTTTTTCCCTTCCTAGTACCTGATGGAAAGACTGTGCTCAAATAATTGTGAATTTTACAACTGTCTAAATGTAGGTCAGTGATTAACTTTGAAATATGGTTGTTTCTTTCCATTCATATTATTTGAGTTCCTTTGGACATAACCAACATCATCAAATCAATTTATCTCCCTCTTCCTGATTCTGAAACAAACACGGATTTCTGAGCAGGACAGTAATGTGATATATCTATCAGCTGGATTGTCAGCAGCATAAGCACCATAATGCATGCTATTTCATCACTTGACTGTAGTCTGGCAACAACCTTGTTTTCCTCCTATTCTTGCCCTGAGAAACTAGGGTGCTCTTTTTAAAACAAAATTGCCCTATCCAGTTTGACTAACTGGAAAAGCATTGGCCTGTAGACTTAAGGGTCCTGGATTCTATTCTGGCCAAGGGCACATACCCGGGTTGTGGGCTTGATCCCCAGTGGGGGCCATGCAGGAGGAAGCCGATTGATGATTCTCTCTCATCGTTGATGTTTCTAATCTCTCTCTCTCCCTCTCCCTTCCTCTCTAAAATCAATTAAAAAAATACATTAAAAAACTAAAAATCAAACTACATCACACTTTGGAAAAAATCTAAAAACCCCTTAGTACTCTACATGGCCTTCCCTAAGTTGATTCCTACCTTCCTCTTTGACCCTGTCTCCTGCTCTTCCTTTCTTGAATATTAGGTTCCAGTCACCTTGATCTTCTTTGCTTTTCAAAGGAACTAAGTCCTGACCCAGGATTTTTGTACTTGTTCTTTCTCCTAGAAGGCTTTTCCTCAGATTTTCAAATACCTTCTAAAGTAATGTCTTCTAGGTTAATGCCAGTACATCATATCTATTGAAATACTTTTCTTGACTATATTTTTTCATAACAGCCCCCCACTTTAATCACTCTCATTCTCTTACTCTGTTTCATTTCAGTGCTACTTATCACTATTTGAAATTTTAGTAATTTATAAGTAGTATTTATTTATCTGTCATCTATCTCTTCCACTAGACTGACTGTAAGCTATAGAAAGGCAAAGATGTTTACTATTTTGTTAATGCCAATATTCTTACATCCCAGAGCCCAGAACAGTGACTGGCTCATAGAAAGGAGATAATCAGGAATATGAGGGAACAAAAAAAGAGCTGGTCATGTGTAAACACAGAAGTGAGTAACCTGAATATCTATTATTTCAAACACAGAAAACAGTATGTTTTGTCTCATAGTAAGCTTGGTATTTTTTTTTAATGATAATGTCATTCATTCCATTTATTGTAATTTACCTATTTAATCATGCAAATGCCATTTAATGAATAAGCCTATTATTATAAAAGTATATTTTATCATGAAATCCATTAAAAAGCTGCAGGATGAAAATTACAAACCATGAATCTTCTAAATCATTTCAGTATTTTCAAGGTTATATTACTCACCTATTATAATACCAAAATATGACCTATTATCTCAGTAAAAGTCAATGAGATTCCCCCTCACTGACACAGTATTATTTCCTCTTCTTGACTTTTAAAAATACAATTGTGAGAATGTGAACTATTGTGGCTATGATATCTTATTAGTGTGGTTGGGTTTTAATTAGAACTTCGAATTATGCAGAGTTAAAAAATAATTTGCATCTAGTTCAACACTCTCAGCTGTGGTACAGATAATTAGATCATAGTATTCAAATGTGGACATTCAGTATAATTGAACTGAAAGTAGTTTTTTAAAATATATTGATTTTTTTACAGAGAGGAAGGGAGAGGGAGAGGGATAGAGAGTAAGAAACATCGATGAGAGAGAAACATCCATCAGCTGCCTCCTGCACATCTCCTACTGGGGATGTGCCCGCAACCAAGGTACATGCTTTTGACCAGAATCAAACCTGGGACCTTTCAGTCCGCAGGCCAACACTGTATCCACTGAGCCAAACCAGCCAGGGCTTAAAGTCGTTTTTGAGAACAAACCAGTAAAACAAAATAACATTCATACTAACCACGTGACCTTAAGCTGTGGTTATTAGAGTGATTACTCTATGGTCCGGCTTATGCAATCATTCTGAAATCTACAGCAACTTAGTACTCTTCCTGGAAGTTATTTTCCTCTAAGGTTAAATGACAGGTCTGTCCCTTTATGAATATTCATTGCATACCTTTCAATGAGAAACTAAATACAGTCTTTAACATGACCTTTAAGAAAAAGCTCTTTCATTACGGAAAATTTTGAATAATAGACCCCAAATCTGGGTGAATGTAGATATATAGTTGTCAATTTATGAACATAATTTTATAGAAATAACATTTCAAAAGTAATTATAATCTGCTTAAAAATAAAAACTTCCTTATAAAAGTTTTTTTTTCCTCCCCACAAGAGATGGGTTGAAGGAATGAAGGATTATCTCTTACATTCTATTACCCTTTACTGATTATCTTATACTAGAGACCTGGTGCACAAAATTCATACACAGTGGCAGGGTATCTCAGCCTGGACTGTACCCTCTCCAATCTGGGACCCCTTGGGGGATGTCTGACTGCCTCCTAACCACTCGCCTGCCTGCCTGCCTGCCTGATCGCCCCAACCAGTGGTCGGCAAACTGTGGCCCCTTGAGTGTGGCTCTTCCACAAAATACCACGTACAGGAGCGCTCATACAGTGCAATTGAAACTTTGTGGCCCATGCGCAGAAGTTGGTATTTTGTGGAAGAGCCAGTATTTTGTGGAAGAGCCAAAGGGGCCAAAGAGCCTCATGTGGTTCGTGAGCTGCGGTTTGCTGAGCCGCAGTTTGCCGACCACTGGTCTAGATCATAATGCAATTGGATCATCTTTTATATTAGAACTAGTGACCCAGGGTGCGAAATTATGTGGCCCGCCCACCCGCACACACCCCGCCCCATCTTGACACCCTAACCTACACAGAGATGAGTGCACCTAGCCCTGCCCCTGACCCCTCCTGCCTTCTCTGGCTGCTTCAAGCCCTGCCCTCGGTCCGGTGAGTAGCCTTGGGCTGGTCCCGCCTCCTCCAGGAGCCTCCCCACTTCTGGAGCACGTGGCGGCTCTTCCCCGTCATGGCGCTGGAGGAGAGCGTAGAAGCCTCCTGCCTGCTGTGGAGTTTCAAGCACTGCTTCCTGGTGGTGCGCGCTCGCTCCTTCCCTTGGCAGGTGGGCAGCGGGCGCACTGAGTGCAAGCGGTGGGTTGAAAAGGACTGGTAAGGAGGGGGCTATGGCTCTCACCCCCACCCTCCCTGCCACAGATGGTCCCGCCTCCTCTGGGCATCTCCCTGCTTTTGCCCATCTCCGGAGCAAGCAACAGCTCCGCCCACTGCGCACGTGCATGCAGCTTCCTGCTGAAGGGTAGTTATGGCATGAGGGCTTCACAACCATTAGCATATTAGCTCTTTATTACATAGGATAACAAAGGAAGGATTCTAAGTTATATACTCTTTGACCACCTATATTAATCACACGTTTCCAAATTCCAAATCCTCTTAAAATTTTTTTTCATAGTGCTTATCATTATCTTCCCTGGTAGAATGTAAGTTCCATAGGAATTTTTGTCCAGTTTATTCACTTTTTTAATTACAGTGACTAAAATAGTGCCTGACACATAGAAAGTGTTAAGTAAATATTAGTGGAATGAATATTTTATATCTTCATAATCACCAGATATTTTTATCATGCACTCTATGCTACATATAGCGAATATCTCCTTAATTGAAAAAATAAATGAACAAGCTTTTATGATAAGATCATATTGTCAATAACATGTTTCAAGGCATTTACTCAATACTAACATGCGTATAAAATATTTAAATATTTTGGAAATCAGACTGCATTTTAAAATTTATATATACATATGACATGGTCTTGTTAAATTATTTATGTCTCCATTAAAGGCTGTTAGTCAATCTGTGCTTTGTGTGTCTTAGAATTGAAAAAATGTGATCATTGGTGTGTATTGATAGTCAGTATCATGTCCTAATTTTAGCTGTAACCATGGTCATTGGTAATTGTAATGGTCAGTACCACTGACACTGGTAATATGAAATAGCTATGGTGCCCAGGAAAAATTCTTTTCTGAAAAGTTCTCAACAATTTAGAGAGTTGCTTCAAGGTATTTGCCTTTTTTTTTTCTCCTTACACCATTCTGAAAGGTAGTTGTTTTTTTTTAGATGATGTGAATTTTCGAGCAGCTTTAGGTCAATCCAGTGGAGCCTGCCTTCAGGAGCAAGGCCAGCTTCATAGGCATGTGACCTGTATAGTTGCATGGATCCCCACACTTTAAAGGCACCCCCATTTGGATTAAGGTTCTGCTATCACCATTTTGAAAATCTTAATACTTTTGCACAAGCACCCCTGTATTTTCACTTAACACTGGGCTTTACAAATTAAGAAACCAATCCTGTTCAGCAACTTTAGTGTAGGTATTTCACAGAATAATTTCACCTTGATTATTGCCTATTGACTTATTTTTCCTTTGAAAAAGATATCCAAACAGACTAAATATTTCCCAAATATGGGTCTGTGTTAGTCAACCCTCCCTGTATCCTATTTCCAATGGACATAATCTCAATCTTTCCATCCCCTTAAGATCTACTTGTGGATTAACCATTCATTATTATTTTTTATCAAAAATTTATTATAGGGTACTCTCCTTCCTCAGCTAATTTTCTCCTTCAGATTATGTCCAAGGCTATTAATTCAATTATTTATTAAATAAAAATTTAAAAATTGCAAAGGTCACACATTCTTCATGCAGCAATTGCAACTCTTCCCTTGATCGAAAGAAATGTAGTCACCTAATGCTGTACTAGTTCTTGCCATTATTCTTGTTATATTATCTATTTCCTCTCTTTTGCCATCTAGAGATATGTGTTTTGAGTCGCTAAAGGGGCTTTTATGAAAGCAGGAAAAACGCATTTATGTCATATGGAGGCTGCCTGCTAATTACTAATCTGACAGGGTGTAATAACAATACAAAAGCATCGGCAAAGAGAAAAAATGAGCAGAATATGCAATTATTTTGTGAAAGAGTTTCTTTCCTTGAAGGAGAAATCTGCACATTTGCCATCTGCAACAAAGGGGGTGTTGAACTACATAAGTGAATTACCCCAGCTTTGAGTACAAGTGTATATGGAATAGGATGAACTTGAAATGACATTATGCAATTTCATTATTGACAAAAATAACAATAACACTAAAAGGCAGGGCTATTAGAGTGAATCCAAAGATGTATTTTCAAAGGGCTGCAGTAATTCACTTAAAAAACCAAATGTAATGTGAAGTAATATAAAATTTCTCAGATTAAAAAAAGTATATGTATCATATAAAATTTTTATTACTCTTCATAATTCATGTGAACTGAATACACTGTAAGGAAAGGAATCCATACATTTACCTTCCAGCCTAAGTGTGAGAAAGTTGGTTATTAACAACACATTACCCAAGAAGTAAAATAATCTGGGCAAAAACCCTGGTTTACTTTTAAAGTCAGTCTTACTTTAAGTGACCATTGAATTCAAGGGTTTCCATGCCAGCTTCAAATTTAATATTGAGTGTTTTTCTTAATTTCTGTGAGTCCCTTTCAAGGATTTTCAAAAGAAAATAGAAATAGCTAGTCCTCTACCCAAAAGTTTTCATTTAACTGAGGAATAAAACTATGTGCAGTCTGCTATTTCTCTACTCCTAGAAGTGCAGGGTTGTTGTTTTAAATATTCAGAATGCTAAATAATCCAAATGGATATTCTCTCAAAGTGAGAAAGAATGCACCCTCAATGATATGGAGACACAAACGTGTAGTGATCATAATTGGTTTCTGAATTCCAACACCTAGTGACATCACATGTCACCATCAGCCTGCAGTTCTCAAAGGGCTGCAGAGAACTAACTGTTCAATGATTATGCTTTAGGTTGCCTGGGTGCCAGAATGAAGATTAAATTAATTAGGTTGGAGGACAAGCATGTTTTGGAAAAAGAAGTGCATTAAATCACAAATTCAATTGTTACTTTTTCTCCTGAGGTTATTTCAGTCTTCAATTATACCTTACAAAGATTTGGTTATTTAATTCTCAGTGATTTTTTTTTACAGTAAAAAAAAATATTTTAAATGTAGGTCAAACAATTGTATTGAGCGGATGTCTCTGAACTCGGTTGTGAATGACCTGTGGTGTGGCCACTTCAGGGAGCATACTCACCCTCCCTTAAAGACCATCCCC
The DNA here is from genome assembly GCF_000147115.1 of Myotis lucifugus. Lineage (NCBI taxonomy): Eukaryota > Metazoa > Chordata > Mammalia > Chiroptera > Vespertilionidae > Myotis > Myotis lucifugus. The sequence goes on along the minus strand of NW_005871547.1, from coordinate 157,981 downwards.
AGGCGACATCAATTTGAAAGATGGATATGATGCAACTTAAGGATGTCAATGATTATTTCCCTCTATTTGTAAGCATTTGGAGGACAGGGTCCAGTCTGTTCAACTAGATTCTTAAAGTGACTCTGGCATGTCTCTGCTTCTGAAACACACAACGACATGGGAAGGTTATGTGTTTGTCTTATTTTGTTGATTTCATGATTATAGAATAAGCAAAATGCACAGCACCATTAGGCAGTTGTTCTAAATATGTGAAGTTTTTTGTAATTGGACAGTTTTTCAGTATGCTCTGTTATATTATCCTCATTTCCTCTCTTGTCTTATTGAGTAAAGTTCACTGAAAGTTTATCTCAAAATAGATTTAAGGATGACCTTATTTCCCTTTTTCTGCCATCTATCAGGATTATTTGACAACTTGAAAATAATACACAAGCCTAACTGTGATTTAATCTCAATATTGTTTTATTGACCAAACTTTACATTTAGTTTAAATTCATTTTATTTAAGACAATCAGTATCTCAAGAGAATGTTTATGAATCATTTCTAACCCAATAATCAAGTGGGAGAGGGTGAAGATCTAATAATTTCATTCCTTTTTTACCTTCTGTGCCAATTTCCAGTCTCTCTCCCTTAGCATTTTCTTTTGCCATCTAAAAAAAAAAAAGATTCATAGTATTTGCTACGAGGAAGGAAGCATTTCTTTTCTGAATTTGCGAACATCAAGGACATTAGTGTCAACAGCCACATCTAAACTTGCCCCCAGAGTATTCTCTATCGCATCAGACTGGAGGTCCTACTCCATATTATGATGTCTCCTTTGTACTATACCTTACTCCTCTCATGGTCTTTCAAATAGATGTTTCAAGGAACTTATAATTACTTTAGTAAGCAGGACTCAATACATCTCTCATTCAGTCAAAAACTATTTTTGGACACCAATAAAAACATAGTAAAGACATATTTCGGGTTATGGTCTGTGACATGTTAATTTTTGGTAAGACATTATTAAACAATCAGGAGTTAACTGATAAAAGTGGTGACATAAAGGCTCTGTTATTCTGCTTAGTGTAATGCCACTTATTTTGCTGTAAGTGAAATTCATTTGCCTTAGAGGATTTCAGCTATCATGTCATAATGAAGGAAAAATAACAATTTTAGCGAACACCTACTTTCTTTAAAAATTCATGATTTTTTAAAAGGTCTGCCTCTGTAGATTATTTCACATATTCTGTAGACTCAGAAGTTATCTTCCTTTCCAAGTTAAAGTGCAGTGGCCAGAAGTGTTCCAGTGAAAAGCCATGTATTTAGCAGTTGGTTGAAAACTGATAAATATCTTATAAACACCTTTACTCAATCTAAAGGTTCTTTGCCTACATTTTTTGTTTGATTCCCAGTGGAATCCCGTGACAGCCTTTAATTGTCCCCATTTTTACAGAAATGCAGACAAACTCATATATGGCAATAGGCAGGATAAAACCAATGTGCATGCTTGTTCTACAGTAGTGTGATCATTAATGAGCAGTGTGATCGGTGATGTATAATTTAGGGATGATATTTTTGGTTTTACATGTAATATAAAGAAAAAAATATCACTAAAATTGATTAAAGCTTAGTATAATATTTCGGTCATGAAATTTCCCCCTACCTTTTTATCTGATTTATTCACTCATTCAACAAATCTTCTATTCTTTCAACTCCACCTCAGAGCTCATTTCTACTTTATGGTTTTCCATGTACATTTTATACTGGAAACAAGTTTATTCTCTTATCAATTCTTAGATCACATTCCTAAGAGGAGAAAGTTGATAGGATCAATTCATATTTCCGAATGATGTCACAACATAAGTCACTGGTCAGTCTATTACTTGGTTGTCTTTAAGTCATATCTCTTCTGGGTCAGGTCATTTTGGGCTGAATTTAAAGGGTCCTGTACCAAACATTACTGCCTAAAAGTTACCATTTCAGCAGTTCTATGGGATGAGCGCAGACACCTAGAATGGGCAAGCCACAGTGAAATGGACAACTGAGGGCTACATGTCTTCCTTGATATTTATAATGTTGAAACTTATAATAGTCAGGCTTGCCATATTTTAAAATGATGAACTGCGTTAGAAAACATACTACTATTAGGAATAGCAAATGACATATGTTTCATTCAGTGTTCAACTTTGATTTGCTACTAAGAGAGCTTGCACTACCATTCAGATAGGCTCAGTAAAAAAAAAAAAAGTCTAAAATGAAATCCTGTGTAATCCCCCCAATTCCCTGGGAGCATCTCTGGATGAGGAGACTCACTGTTACCTATACCTTCTTCCCTCTCTACCATTTATATTCTTAATTGAAGTTCTTTAAGGATTTCTTTAAAAAGTGTATTAGAGAACACTTACAAATACAGCCACAGTATTTTAGCTGTCCTACTCCAAACCTGAGGAGCAGGGATCCAGAAAGATAATAAACTTTAAAAAGTTCTAACCAGTTACAGCTGAGAATTCAAATTCCGTGGTGATCAGATCTATTAGTTTTCCTTAAACCACGCTGTTTCTACTTGGAACTAAATTTTGAAATATCTTGAATATGGACATACCTACTATTTAGCATGTTTGGAAACACGGTGAACTAATGAACTGACTATTCTGTTTCCTGAAAAGATTTTGTATATCAACTCCTTGAACTGTTAATTTTCAATATTTAGGATGTAGTAAACTCCATATAATAATGAAAACCGAATCGAACTTATTTTGGATCTCTCTTTGATTCAGAAGGAACCCTAGCACCACCTTTGTGACTCCTTTGAATTCATAGAGTTTGAAACATTGGATTCAACCTGTGCATGACCAAGAAGCAATTTTTGTTTCTAAAGAATGCTGATAGGCTTCGTCTGTTTCAGTTGCTATAATGAAATACCAGAAACCTAGTAGATTATAAATGGTATAATTTATTTCTTGTAGTTCTGAAGGCTGAGCAGACCAAGATCAAAGCGCCAACGCCATCACATTCTGGTGAGTACCCTCCTCCTTGTCCATAGCCTGCACCTACTTACTGTGTCCTCATGTGATGGAAGGGGCAAGGGACTTTGGTGGCTCCCTTTTAAAAATACATTCATTAGTAAGGCCCTCCTCCTAATACTATCATTTTTGGCAATTAAGATTTCAACATGTGAATTTGGTGGAACACACACGTTCAGATCATAGCACTGAGATTTTGTTACTTGTTCTTCATGCTTTTCATCAAAGTGAACTACAGAAATTTTCAGTTGCCAAGCCTCTGTAAGGTTCCTCAGCATCACATGGGTGTCGCATAGGGAAGAAAGTGAAGGGATATGGAATGTATCCTGTCAGCGGCACAATCTTCTATCTTCCCAATTCTGGGATCTGCAGTGGGCAGCATGGGCACCTGGAAAAGTTCTCAGCTGCATTTAAAGCATTAAGTTCCTTCAGTGAGTCACCCCTTCCTCTGTTCTCTATGCATTTTTATTTCTCCAAGATGAGAGATATATTAACACAAATAAACAAACCAAAACCACAACTGTAAACTAGCACTGTTCAATAGTAACATGAGGTGGGCTGCAAATGCACTCTTCAGTTTTCTAGGAGCCAAATTACAAAAGGAAAAAAGAACGAAAGAAACATACATACAGGAAACCAGAAACACGTACTGAATTTCTAGCAAGTATTTCTTCTGGGTAATAGGGCTGAAAGGGCAAGGAAAAAACAAACAATGAAACTTTTCTTATTTTTGTAATGCTAGAATTATGGAAGTTTTTACATTTTTTGTATCTTTAAAATTAAATTAAAAATCAAACAGTGGATAATTCCTTATGACCATTCATTTTATTAAGTTATGTTGCTCCCATACGTTTTGTCATTTTGCTGCTCTGTCCTAACTTACTTCCGAGGGGATAAGAAATTCAGGCAGGTATCATGAGTGTTTCCGCCTGTTCAGTTAGTTCAAAGGAGTGGGAGGATTTTGCAGTTTCGGCTTCTTTGTACCATCTATATATATAAAAGCCTAAGCGACCGTTACGACCGGATGACCAGAACAACTGCTTGCTAGAGGTGGTGGTGGTAGTGACAGGCTGGTAGCGACAGGCTCAGCGACAGTGGAACTGTGCCCAGCCCCGGCTGAGGCTCCTCCCTGGCCGCCTGCCTCTTCGGCACGGCTGCATCCCTAGGGGGAATGTCAGACTGCTGGGTTGTGGCCTGTTCCAGGATCATGATCGGGCCAAAACCTGGCTGTCCAACATCCCCCGAGGGGTCCCAGATTGTGAGAGGGCTCAGGCCAGCCTGAGGGACCCCACCCATGCACGAATCCATGCACCAGGCCTCTAGGAAAAAATAATGTAGTAACTCATTGTATTTTCAGTTCTGACTAACTTGGAAGGACTAGAAATCACTAAAATCGCAATTAGAAGAGTAATAACTATAAGCAGTTCATCTCATTAAAAATTGATTGTGTTTGAAGTAGATTTATTCGCTCTCTTGAAGGGAGGCTGATGGGAGCCCCTGGTTTTCTGGAGAAACAGAGTTTATGGGTATTTAAAACTATTGTGAATATATTGCGTTCATTTAATAATAAATGATTAGATGAGTTAGTCATCAAGTTTACAAATATTCCTGGATTTAAACAACAACAACACCACTAACATCTTACGGGGCCCAGCCATGATACAATTGGTGGGAAAAACAGACTGTCATCTTACAGGAGAGTAGGAACCCTCTCCCTTATGGAAGTGTATTCCCTCAGCTGTGGAGCCTTCTACCCAGCACAGTAAGCAGATCACAGGAGCATTTAACCGCCTTTCCCCTGAGCTACCTGCTCATCTAAGTAAACTAGGTGTAGTTGCCATGCTGAGCAGGGAGGAGAGTCAAAGTGCCCGCCTCTCCAGGGCCTGGGTCCAGTGGGAAACCAAACACATATTAAACAGGGGCCACAGAATACTTCACCCTGGAGATGAGACGAAGTCATCCTGACCCCCATTCCCAGCAGTGGGTTGGAAGTTCAGGGAACATCTCCATCATCCTAAGCAGTGCAAGGAAAGAACAGCAAAAGGAAAGAAACAAAACAGCTCAGTGTGGTGGCTGCAACTCCTGCAACGTTATAAAGTCTTTGTCTTTTACTCTGAGTGAAATGCGGTCCTTTGAGGGTTCTGAGCAGAAAAGTGACGAGATCTGAATTAAATTACAAAAGTATCTCAGAGGCTGCTGTGTGGGGGAGACTATAGGGAGAGGTGGGTGCAGAGAGGCCAGTTAGTGGCCATGGCAGTAACATTAGGAGAGGAAGCCGGGACACACTCTGGATATCTTTCAGGGGATATTGGGATGGTTTGATGTGCATGTGAGCCAGAGTATTAGGGGACATCAAAATAGTTGAAAGTATACACACCCTACAGTCCAGCAATTCTATGTGAAGGACTGTATCTTAGATATATTCTTTCCTGTAAGGACAAGGAGACATGCACAAGGATATATGATTCAGCATTATTGACTAATGTTCATTTTGTTCCCATTGCCTGGGAAATAGACACACAGAATGTGATAGCTTTAAATAATGTAATATCTTTAAATCATGTGATACTATGCAATAATTAAAGTGAACTAGACCTATGTGTATTAACATGGCTGATCTCAAAAATAAAGTTGAGCCCAGCTGGTGTAGCTCAGTGGTTTAGTGTTGACCTATGAACCAGGAGGTCACAGTGATTCCCAGTTAGGGCACATGCCTGGGTTGCAGGCTCCATCCCCAGTAGGGGGAGTGCAAGAGGCAGTCAATCAATGATTGATGTTTCTATCTCTCTCTCCCTCTCTCTTCCTCTCTGAAATAAAAATATATATATATTTAAGAAAATAAATTTGAATGAAAAATAAATTAATATGTACAGTAAATACTCTTTATTTTTTAAAAATATTTTATTGATTTTTACAGAGAGGAAGGGAGAAGGATAGAGAGTTAGAAACATCGATGAGAGAGAAACATAGATCAGCTGCCTCCTGCACACTCCCCATTGGGGATGTACCTGCAACCAAGGTACATGCCTTTGACCAGAATCAAACCTGGGATCCTTGAGTCTGCAGGCCGATGCTATATCCACTGAGCCAAACCGGTTAGGGCAATACTCTTTATGTTAATAATAAAATCCACAATCTTCTATTTTATATCAGGATCAAATACATAGATTTCAGGAAAAATACAAAAACTTGAATTGGAAGAATATGAACAGAAGTAATAGATTTTCAGGATGAAGGAAAGTAAGACAATAGAGATGGATATATGGGAATTTGTTATAATACACTGTATTTCTCTGTATTTTCTCAAAACTTTCCTAAAGTTATTTAAAGGCTTAGGCAAAAAAGCTTTTTAAAAGAAAATTTTAATGAACAAAATTGTGAATTACTTGGCAAACATGGATATTATTTTATACAAATTTAGTTCCTATGCTTGTGGATACTCAGATTCTTTTCAACAATTTTGGCAAAAAGTTATGGAGAACCTAGCGTGGGTGAAGCAATATTTCTGACTTTAAAGGAATATTCATAAAACACTACCCTAATCCCAAGAAACACATAATCAGGTGATGGTTTCTGTTTTTGATAAAATAGAGATGTCTACCTTAAATGTAATAACTAAGAGAGTATCCAAAGTAAGAGAGGTATGCATTTATTCTGATTGAAGAAATTTTTAATGGGGGGAGGGAGAAGGAATGTGCATATGACATTATGTTAGAAATTTATTTAGTCGTTAAAAGAACAAAAACAGAGAGGTTGCTGATTCCACAGAAATATAGAAAGAAAGCCAAGCATTTCAAGTGAGTAAATGCAATAACTAAAACTAAGTAACAAAACACTTAGACTGAATCTCAAGGCTGGCCAGCCTAGCAAAAAAATGAGAGTATTGTGCAGTTTTTTTCTAACAGAAAAGCTGAGTTGCAGCACCTGAAATTTCTGTCATTCCTAAGCATTAAAATTATCTATGCTAAGCCTATAAAATTAAATAAAACATGAACTATTAAATAACATATGTATGGATACATTATGTAAGAAAACACTTTGAAAGCTCTGGTATGCTACACAAATCTAAGATACTCAATTTCATAAATGCAGATATATGAATCTAAGAATAATAATGAAAGTTATCTTTCAATGTACACTTACTCAGCACTTCCTCAGGGCTGTGCATAGTAAAAATTAAACTATTCAAATACTGTGCATTGTATTATTGAATTCTTACCTCAGCCCTAAGAGGTTGTAGGGACTAATATTAACTCTATATTACAGATAAATAATGTGAGGTTTAGAGAGAATGAATGAGTAGCTTAGCTAGTATGTGGTTCTCCAGGGTTCTGTAACTCCTATAGCTATGGGGTATTTGCGAGCCTTCCTATGATGGTATTGTAACTTGGTTGTTGATTTTTAATTTGTAATCAGGGGATCTGGGTTTATATCTTGCACAATAACTTACCAGCTGGATTACTTCAAAAAACTTAAATTCTCGCCAGGCAGTGTGGCTCAGTGTTTGAGCATCTACCTATGAAACAGAAAGTTATGGTTTGATTCCAGGTCAAGGCATGTGCCATGGTTCTGATACCCCAGTATCTGGCGTACAGAAGGCAGCCAATCGATGGTTCTCTCTCTCATCATTGATGCTTCTATCTCTCTCTACCTCTCCCTTCCTCTCTGAAATCAATAAAAGATGTATTTCAAAAAACTTAAATTCTCTAAGCCTCCCCTTTCTCTTTTATTAAATTATGGTTACACGAAATACTTTAGAGATGTTGTAAGAATACCATGAGATTTACAGAAGCAATGCACAACTTGAAAATAGTCCTTGGAATCTAGTAAACATTGGTTCACTTTCTATTATATATTTTTAAAAATTATAATCATCAGGCAAGTGTTAAAATAATGATCATTCTCAGGTTGAATCACAGTGAAGAGACAAGAACAAATTAGGAACCCTCTCTAATTGCATGTCATTCTGTCAGAGTTTTGTCACTGTTTGGAAGAAAGTACATTCTTAACACATTCAACATATTGAAAATCATATGAAAAATCAAATAACATTCTGGTATTAAGCATAGATGGCATTTTGATTGTAATGATTATCCTTTGTTGATAATGGACAATTGAGAATTGATCATAATAGCATTTTTATGTGTTTAATCATTCATGACATTCCATTTACCACTCTACAATATTAGAGTGACAACTGATTATTTAATTTTTATGTAATTAGATCTCATTTATTTCTTTTTCTCCTTTATCCTCTTTACTTGACCTCATGTAAAAACCTCACAATTGCTGGAGAAAAATATTTTATGAAAGTACAAAGAAATTGTTATTGGTCCATATTTAATATATAACAAAAAAGAAAATAATGTATTTTTAATATCTAGTAGTCTAAAGTAAATTATATTTTATGTGATATTGATCTTTGTAAGTAACATATATATTAAATTAAATTAATTAAGTTTAGACTTCCCAACTTGATGGCAACTAGGGTACTATCCCCCATGGTACCTGGCATAATACCCTGCACAAAGATTGTGTTCAATAAATACTCATTTCTAAATGATAGAGAGAGCTATTTAGGCTCAAATAGAAGATTAAAACCACTGACCTTAACCTTATAAGTTTAAGAGAAGCAAAAGAAATTGTTGAATTTGAATCAAAGCAGTTTCTATAATTCTTTAATGGTTGTTAAAGTGGTATCTAAATCATATCCAAAAATAAATTACATTACAAAAAGGCCAAAATAAAGGAAAATGGCGGGGAGGAGGGAGAGTTTGACTTAGGAACCACATTATTCAATATAGAAATGGTTAGTTGTTCTAGATCAAAGAATCCTGACTACATGTGTTTAATTTTGAGACCCATTTGATTTTAACTCCTGATTTAGAATTTTTTGTTGTTGTTACTCCTCACCCAAGGATATTTTTCCCTTTTTTGGGAGAAAGGGGAGTAGAAAGCAGAGGGAGAGACAGGGAAGAGAAACATCAGTGTGAGAGAAACACATCAATTGGTTGCCTCCTGCACATGCTTTGACCAGGGGCTGGGGATCAAGCCTACAACTGAGGTACACACCCTTGACCAAAATAGAACCTGCAACCCTTCAATCAGCAGGCTGACAATCTAACCACTGAGCAAAACTGGCGAGGCCCTTGATTTAGAATTTATAAGTTATCCTTCCTTTTGTCTCCAGGTGGAAAGGAAAAAAAAGTGTAAGTATTATTTTAAGGCAGATGAACACATTTTTTAACATGGACTAGCATTTCCAAATTATTTATACCCTACCTACTTATATTGTTTGTGCCAGATGCCCAGATTTTACATATGAATAATAAAGAAAACTGTGTGTTCTTTGAAAAGTTAAATTTGAATTCAGCAGTAGAAAATTGAGACCATTCAAAACCTATCTGCACATTTCAAATAAACCCACAGGCACAGCTAGGATATTCTGCTTTCCTCCTGTCATGGGATTTGCATGTGCTGCTAGATCAGCTGGGATTCTTGCTTAGTACAAGCCACTTACCTCCCTTTTGCCTAAGTAACATGTATGTATTTTCAAATGTAAAATGTAAAACCAAGTAAATATTTTTATTAACGTCTGGCTTTGAGCACAACTATAGCATAGTGGTTGAAGACTTGAGCTTTGAAATCAGACATGTCTCTGATGATGCACGACCTTGAGAAGGTCACCCAGCTTCTATAAGCCTCGGTGACCTCATGGAAAGTGAAAATATGACTAACTGCCTCACACTGTTAGTGTGATAACTAAGCAAGGCAATTCATGAAAATCCCTGGCATCTTGGCTGATACAGAATGAGCCTTGGGTATGTTTTTTAAAAATATATCTTTATTGATTTCAGAGAGGAAGGGAGAGGGAAAGAGAGGTAGACACATCAATGATGAGAGAGAATCACTGATCAGCTGCCTCCTGCATGTCACCCATTGGGGATCAAGCCCGCAACCCAGGCATGTGCCCTTGCCTGGAATTGAACCTGGGACCCTTCAGTCCACAGGCTGACGCTCTATCCACTGAGCCAAACCAGCTATGGCAGCCTTAGGGATGTTTTAATCAATTGTTACTCATTAAAGCAATTTAAGAGGGGAAGTCTAAATGTTATTTCATATGCTTCACATATGTAAAAAAATCATATATTCCAATTTAATATACGTTTAAAAATATAACATACAAAGTGCAAATACAAAGGAGTAGAATATCTTCTATTGCACACCTTTAAAAACCAGACAACCTTGAGATACTATGAGGGGCTGGGTAAACTTCTTCTGTGAAAGGTAAAATAGTAACTAATAGTAACTAGCTTGGTTCTGAAAGCTATGTAGTTTTTGTCACAACTACTCAACTCTGTCACCATAGCCTCAAAGCAGCCACAGACAAGTAAACAAATGAGCATGGCTGTGTTCAATAAAATTTTATTTACAAAAATAGGTAGTTGGCTAGATTTGCCAACCCTTGTACTATCTGGATGGAGATATATATATATACGATCTCACTACATAATTCTACCACAGGTAATAATTTAACATTTGTATAATACATTTCTTCAATGATGCCAAGGTTTTAGTGGAACTAGAATGCTTAAAAGGTCACCTTTAATAAATATTAATGCATATTTTAACCTTTATGTACATTTGAATACATGTAATTTCTGCTTTCAATTGTGAATTAGCTGTTTACCAGAGACAAGATATATGTTTTCCAGTGGCAATGGGCAAGTCAACTTTATCATCAATTTTCAATCTGGCATAGTACTTTGCAAATAGTAAATGTTTAGTTTATATATACATAAAAGTAAAAATTAATAAAAGTCTCCAATCTACCTAGATATAATCTTGCTCATATATTTTTAAAATTAATTGGAGATGATACTAATCAGTGCAAAGATCCTGAGATTTCAATGCAAACATGCCTAGGTTCCTGTCCAGACATTCATCTTACTGGCTTTATGTCCTTGGGTAAATTCTGTTATGGGACAGAAATAATAACATTTACCTAAAAGCAATGGTTGTCAACCAAGGCGTAATTTTGTCCCCAGGGGTTATTTGTATGCCTTGAGGGATTCTTTATTATCACCACTTGGGTTGTGACTGGCATATAGTGGATAAAGGCCAGGGATGCTGCTTAAGCATCGCTAATGCCACAAGACTCTCCTTCCCCCAAATAAGTATCCCGCTCCAAATGCCAATAATGCCAAGTCTGAGAAACCCTGACTTAAAGGTCTGTGTGAGGGGACAGGGGGTGGAAAGGGTCAGTGGGGGAAAAGGGAGGACATATGGAATACTTTCAATAAAAATTATTTTAAAAATCAACCAATCAATAAAATAAATAAAGGTCTGCGTGAGGACTAATCACATTGTGCTGCAAAGGCTTAGTAGAATACCTGGCTCAGTAATGTTTAACTGTCAATAATAAAACCAACTTCTATTGGCTAGGAGAAAATAAATACATATGCAAATTTTGAACAAACCCAAACATGAATAAAAACAAATGAGCTATTCATTCTTTGGGCTAGAAGTATGTTGATGAACTTATTTAGATTAAACAATGAAATTGATACCTGCTCATGCATGAATTGACATCTGGATTCCACATGTTCTTTGTGCGCCTTGAAAGGTTTTGAATGATACTTGCCTTTTCTGTCATTTGCCCTGATAAATGTTTTATCTTGATGTTAATATCCGACTTGCTTTAAATTCATGTGGGGAATTTGAAAATTCTATTTCCTATCTTAAAAATCAATGACAACTTAATCAATGCTGCTGAAAACAAGCCCCAGTTCTTATGTAGTAGGAAAGTAAACAAGCTGGGGAATTAAAAGTGATGGAAAGCTCACATCAAGGACAGAGAGTACACTCCCAGCTTGCTCTTCTAGATTTGCAGCCTGACGGGTTCCCTCTGTTTCCTCAGGGTATTGAAGCACCTTGAAAGGGTGAGAGAACTTCAGCATAGCAACAGTGTTTCATATCATTAGGTTTAAATTAAATAAATAACAGAATACAAAGCTGGTGAGATATCCCGAGGTTACACTAATCATAACTTGGGATATCCAGTATTATCTTTAGTAACTTCTTCCCTAGCAACAGCTCTTTTGTATTTCAGCTTTCCTGACCTCATTTTTTTTTTAACTCAAAAACGTTCATTTGTCTTTATTCTTCATACATGCACTTTAAAAATCTAAAAGGTTAATGCATATTTCCTTGTTCAGCAGTGTTTAAGAACAATTAAACCTAGCATTTGGAGTATTTAATAGATTAGACATTCTAAATAACTCAAACAGCTTACCAAATCTATACCTTCTAAAGATGATGGACAACAACAACCTGGAAAATGAGAACAGCATGAACCAAGGTGAGGGAGTCAGGAATAGGTAATGGGCTGTTCATGGGGAGTTTAGTATGGCTGAAGCACTGGACACAAAAGAATGAGGATGCTCTCTGGAAGGGGGGTAGGGTGGAGAGTTAGACTGGGCCAGATCTTGAAGCACTTTCAATTCCATGTGTGATGGGAAGAACAATGACTCCCCTTCCCCAAAGATGTCCATGTCCTTATCCCTGGGACCAATAAATCCATTAAAATACATAGCAAAGGGAAATTAAGGTTGCAGATGGAATTAAAGTTGTAAACCAAGTGACTTCAAAATAAGGAGATTATCCTAGATTACCTGGGTGGGCCCAGTGTAACCACAAGGGTCCTTAAAAGCATTAGAGGAAGTTGTGATGGTGAAAAATCAGAGAAATAGCAACAGGCAAGGGCTTAGTCCCATGGTGCTGGCTTCGACGACAAAGGAAGAGGCAATGAGCCAAGGTGTTCAGGTGACGCCTGGAGCCCTGGACAACACAAGGAAACGGTTCCCCTAATGCCTCCAGAAAGGACTGCGATGCCACCTACACCTTGGCCTGAGCCCAGTGCATTCTGTATCAGATTTGATCTACAGAAAATAAGTGTGTTGTTTCAAGTCGCTAAGTTTGTGGTAGTTTGTCAGAACAGCAAGAGGAAATTAACACTCTGTACTGAGCCTGACGTTAGAGAACTAAAGAGCATTGAATCAGAACTGCCTTAATGGGTCAGCTTAGCAGCAATGTGCAAAATGAGTTCATTAGGCGAGGCCAAAAAAAGAAAGTGAGGGACCTACTTTAATAGATCAGGCCTCAACTTAAGATGTTAGATGAGCAAAAATAAGGAAGCATAGAGGGAGAATATGGTAGGCAGTGAGAGTAAGTTTAGGTTGAGGCCCTGTGCCTGCAGAAAGTGGAGAGGAAACTTAAATATATTTTGAGGGTTTATATGGCTGCAGGAGGATAATTCCAGCTTGGAGATAGTTTTCAAGATATTGTTACAAATATTTATTATAAACCAAGAAATTTGGCTCCGTTTATGCTTCTGAAGCATTTGTAAATCTCTTTGGTGCTGTTCTCCTCCACATGTTACCTTATGCGCCTTGCAGAGGCAGCTCTATCCTGGAAGAGCAGGCCTATGTAAAAGTGACCTCTTGTGTTGCTTGGGTGCATTGCATTCTAGTTTTCCCCATCGCAATTCCTCTGTTCTGGAAACTCTGGCTTTTATTTCCTTTACCAAATAGAAAAGAAATACTAAACTATAATCACTGCAATGTGAGGGATATGGCTCATGTTATTAAAAAAAACACATTAGGCTGTTCTGTATGCATTATGTGATAGTGACAGTAAATCATTCCGAGGACAGAATTTACATAGTCCGTTGCATTATCTCATAGTAGATTTTGTAAATCTGAGAGGAAAGTTTGATGTTTAACACTAGATTGAATAATTATGGTGAAAATGCCTTAAAATAGAAAATCCACTGGTTTGAAATGGCTGAAAGCCAGGCTGCTTTCTGGAAGCTATTTTCTGGAAATGTTACTTCTCCTCACTAATGAGGCACTGTGGTCCCAGGTGTGAGTATATTATCCTGTCTCTTGCTGTAATTTCCTTTCGACTCTGAAGTCTGAACCTTGATGACAATTATATCAAAACATGTCAATTCATTTCAGTTTGGACACAGAGAAGATACTTGTACTCTACAACCATACAAAAACCTAGAGAAATAGGTACATGCTCAATAAAATTAATAATGACGGAGTTGGTAGTCTTCCTCATAGATAAAACGCTAGCATCGGAAATGTGAGGGAGGGAAAAATCTTTCCAGTTTGTTAGTAAGGATTAAGGTAGAATGATGAAATCTAGAATAATAGGGAACAGAAAAGAATATATGGTTGAAAACCAAAAAGGAAACGAAATGAAAGAAACAGCATGGGTAGATGATCACCTCAGATGAAGAGAAAGCCCAAAGCTTAAAGCTAAAAGAGAAAGGTAGGTTAAAATCCCGAATAATGAAACTAGGGGACCACTGGGAAGAAACACTCTGCAGAAGAAAGAGAAGGTGTTTAGATCAAAGATAGATGATACAGAATCTTAAATGAAGAGGGAAAAATGGTTATCAAAGGGAAAGAAAAGCACAGAAGCTAGAAGCCTAGTATGGGAGAACATTTCACAGATCCCAATGTCAGGATGACAATGGCACTGGAAGAAATGTGGGAGGGACGGTTTCACTTATATAATTAAGCTGGTACATTACCGCATGTTCAAACTCATCATTGCCTCAATGTCTATAGCCCCAACCAAATGAACTGAAATACCAGCTGTTTGAAGTGGTAAAAGCATCCTGGGTTACAGGATCAGACACCTGGTTTTGAAGCCACCTTTCCTCCCTGTGTGATCTTTGCAAGTTCCTTAATTATTCATACCATTTCCTCATCTGTAAAGTGAGGACAATTGCACCTTCTTTATAAGGCTGTTTTGAGAGGGAAGTATGACCAGGAAATCTCCTTGCATATAACTGACGCCACAGTTAACAATTTGTTGGAAGAATGTCAGGTATGGTTTCCATTCTTTCTGCCTAAGTAAGTCATATTGGAAGTGAAGGATCAATAAGAGAAATAGAATTCTAAAATTCTATATTACTTAGGTGGAGAAGGAGAAGACAATTACAGCCCTACTTCCCCCCCCTCCCCCCCCTCCACACACACACACACACACACACACACACACACACACACACACTTTTTTTGGTAGAAAGACAACAGAGAAGGGAGTTTGGAGCAGGTTACTTGGCAAAAGGTAGAAGTTTCAAATTTTTTTAAAAAATAATTTAAATGTATTCTAATGTCGTTTCCCACTTTATAGAAGTTGTGATAGGAAAAACATTATACAGTTGCCTTTGTTTCTAAGTGAACCCTGCAAGATCAGGATAATTTACCTGGGATGAAGTATGATCTGAGGGCCACCTGTCACACTCCCCACTGTGGTGCTGGTTCAAACTACAAAGACTTGGAGTCACACCCAGACTTTCTGAAACACATCTCTAGCCTGGGGCAAAACAATTTAATGGGTATTTTTTGTTTGTTTGTTTTTGTTTGTTTGTAAGGAAGAACAGGTTTGAATGGTGATTGGGTGGTATTTTTGGAAAAGAGAGAGGCAGGTTTAGCCTTGGGCCACTTTCTGAAATCCTTCCTGGAGATTCTGGTAACACTGTACTGCCTGTATCCTGGCTGAGAAGAGCAAACTGGACTTGGGTTCTTGGCATATTTCCTCAGCCTGTGCAATTATACACATTGGTATAGGAAGTGACTACTTTAACAGGGTCCAAATATCTGATGTGGCTTGTTATGGTTACCTCCTATTGGAAACTGTGTTACAACTTCAGGGTACCAGACAACCAGGGTGGTCCATGGAACTAAGTAAGGCCAAGAGGTGCATGATTGAGGTACGGTATATTGTGTTATTATAGAGAGGCAACTGAAAGTAGGAGAATTTGAGTATGGGATCCATGAAGACTTCATGCAGCAAACATTCAGAAAACTAAAGAGACGTAAGAAAATAAGATAGAATTTGTGTAACCCACCTCCATTTAATGAGCTATGCTTAGATCAATTCAAATAAGTTAGATAAATGGAAGAAACTGAACATCTACCACACATAGAGTTCACACCTGGAAAGTCTCCTCTTCAGCTTCTTCCTTTCCTGTAACCACTGTAGTATCTTCACTCAGGACACCCAACCCACGGAGAGCAGGTTATTTCTTTCTTTATCCCACCTTGGCACCCTGTACCGTGCTTTATTTTTCTACAGTTGTGCCTTTGAACATATTTTATGCCCTAGAAAATGGTGACCCCTTTGAAGACAGATGCTAGGTCTCATTTATCTTTATACCCCTAGAACTTAGCTCCAGTCCTGGTACATAATAAGATATCAATACATAGTTGTTATGGTAAAAAAGAAAAATTGAACAAGTGTTCCCTGTCTTTAAGGAGGGCCATTTCAGTAAGAAGGTAAAGGCAGGCATATGAATTACTACGTTGTAAGGTAGAGTAAGGTTAGAGTCATCAGAGATTTCATCTAATTAAGGGGATTTCAAAAGGCTTCACAGAAAAGATGGTGCTCAAGATAGGAGTTAAGGAATTTAATAGGTTTTCAACAAATGGAGTGTGTTTGGAGGTGAGTAGCTATTTCAGATAAATGAAATAGCATGAACAAAGGTAGAGGAAAAAGTCAGGGAATATCGACTGAACAAAGTGAAGGCCATTCTGAATAGAGTTCATTGTAAGAATGGCAATTAGATTTTATCTCATATGCCGTATATGACAACTGGTCAAGGCTGTCTGTATTGAAAATAATTCCTGGGCTATGACTCAGTTCAGCATGCAAGAATGTCATAATCAATAAAAAAATAGCTGTTGTGGATTCAGGAGAATACCATCTCTGAATCGAGGCACTTACTGCCTGCCATCGCTGTGTACAGATGAGCCTGGTAACATTCTCCATTTATTTTGGCTGATTCTGAGTATCAACTCTGTGCCACACTCTGTGGTGGACAGTGAGCATTCTCTAGAGGTAGCTGGGAAAGACAATTATGGCACCTAAAAAATAACAGTCACTAAACAAATATTTTTGCAAGTAGTTGGATCATCACACCTGTGATTATCACCGTGAAGGTCATTCACAGTGTGCTGGATAATTCAAGGGCACCTGTCCTAAGATGAGACTCTGAGAAGGCATCCTGGCCAAGTTGCCTTGAAGCTGTTACCTGAAGAATCTCTCTCCCTTTATGGGACACAGGAAAGCCCATGCTCCTTGCCTACTGAGTGATTGAAGTTCTGAGGCTACTCTGGCTTCTGTGTCAAAGTTTTTGATACAGGCTTGGATCCTCACATTTCTTTTTTATTAACCTAGTATCCTCATAATTAGTGAAAACATCTTCGATAAGCAGACACGGGGGAGTAGATTTTCTTAAATTACTAGGTTTCATAGTGTGGGCCTCAGATCAGCAGATCAGTCTCACCAGGAAATTGTTAAAAGTGCCAATTCTTTTGCCCTGCGTCGCACCTACTAAATCAGTTAACTACGGGCGTGGAGCCTAGCAATCTGTGTTTTATTTAGCAGGCAGACCCTGGTGATTCTGAAGCACACTAAGGTTTGAGAATCACTGCTCTGAACAAAAATACACACTTAGGACCAGAAGGGGATTCCACTAAAGAAAGAAATTCCTCTCAAAGAGTTCTTCTCCCAGTGACAAAAATAACCTAAAGATGTGTGTCCTTTATTGAATAATTATAAGGCACAGAGGGTTCGATGGCAGGATATTCTAAGAAGTGACATAGCAGTTAGTTGGCAAAGAAGCAATTATCTGATGTTCCATATACTTGTAGTATCCTAAGAAATATTATTGATTTTTAGGAGATATTGACTGATCATGACTGCTGTCTGTAAGAGAAAACTGTTGTGTTTTTTCCTCCTGAACTCTATTGTGTATTTATTTTTATAAGATTCTTGAAAAATGTGAAGAAAAACACACACTTTAAGAAACTCTTTCACATGTATTATAATGAATTTCTAACCCCCCCAAATGCTTAGTTCAAATTATAAACTAAGCTAAAAAATATTATAAATATATTACAATTTATAATTACACATAGACAAAACAGTATTGACAACTACTAAAGATACCTTTCACCTAACAATCTGTTCTGCTTTAGGAAGGTAAAAAAAGATAGAAATCTTTATTTTTGTTTGATGACAGTACGTCAGTCCTGTGGAAGGTATTGTTTATGAGTAGCAAACTCTGTTTCCCGGAAAAGCTGTGAGACTTACAGTTACTGAAAACATCATGCAGATTCACTCTTGACTTCCCAATGATCTCTAAACCCTTGCTACTCAAAGTATGCAATCTCAGATCCCACCCCAGGTCTACTGAATGAGGATCTGCAGATTCATGTGATCTCCATGTGATCCGTAAACCCACTGAAGTTTGAGAAGCACTGAAACACTTGCCTCATCCAAGAGTGGAACATTGACTGGAACATTTTCTGGTACAGCCACACTTAATTCCTACAGGTGGTAGAGTTCTGGTGCCAACACAAGCTGTTACTACATGTTAATTTTTGAAAGGTTAACTGAGGGTTGAAAAAGGGATAATTGCAAACACCGGCAATAGAAGACATCCTGAAGTTCAACATAAAGTGATCTAATAAAATGATCTAGAAAACCTAAATCAATATAAATATATTTGAAAGTTATTTATTGAAGGAGAGTAAGTGATAACCATTTGATCTATAATGGTGCAATAGCTCTGGTGTTAAGAACTACCTTATATAACATTTCCCATTGAAATCCATTAGAATAGAAGTCTAAACAAATCCCTTTTGCTAAAAAGAAAAGCCTTAGAGGAAGATAAAAGATAATTAATTGTACCTGGAATTGGCACAGTAAACTGAGAGCAATATTCCATTGAAAATCAAAGGATTATTGCAGACTATTAACAGTAAAGATGTCTACTGTACTAGGAAAAAGTCTTAAGTTTTACCGTTTATATCTATGCTAATTCCCCAAATGGATAGTTGGGTGACATTTATGGTAACTGAGGAAAATTTTCTTTCTCTTTAAGCATTGGAATTTGCATTTTCTAATGTCACATACATGGTAAAACATTGTCATGGAGGGAGTAAGTTATTCATAAGTAGATTTAGCCTAAAGTAATATCAACACTTCCATTTCAAGCTCATTGATTTTTTTTTAACCTTAATGAGTACTGGAATTAGTAGAGTACAAAAAGCCCTATATTGGTTGAAAATTTTCTCACAACTCAATTTAATTTAATTTGAAAATAGCTGTTTTACTGTCTCTCAAACTAAACTTAGGAAATCAAACAGAGCATTAACATGTTAATTAATAAGAGGTTCAGTGGGAAGGTAGGAAGTGATTAGTTGCATTACTATTTCTTCACATTTTCTCTAGGAAACTTATTAAAGGGCTCTTCAGAAGTGCTTTGCTGAACAGACGACAAACACATGGCACATGTTCTTCAGAAATCTCTTCAGGCCTGTGTCTGTCTTCTCTCCGCAGTGTGGAGACTTATAGGTGTGTTCAAAAGGGGATACTCACCTCAGTGGCATTTGATAAGTGGCACACAGCATTTCCCAGGCCTAAACATGCACCAGTTTGGGAGAGAGGAGAGATCAGATTCAATGTAGGCAATGCAATGGGGAGCGTTTTTCTTTGGGTTGGCCAAGCAAGAGATGTTTCATGGTTTTCTTCTAGGAATTAGAAATGAGATTAGGAATTCTCTAAGTAGCCTACACTCTAAGTAGCTCTTTACACTTTTCAGAGAGTTTCCATAAATGTTAACTCATTTGATCTCAACAACTCTGGTAACTGTGTAGAGTGGACTAATTCTCAGAGGAAGCAGAGGGCAATCCAAATGGTTCACACTCACTGTAGCTGTTCTGTTATTGCATGTGTTTATAAACTTCCGGTTCTTTCTCTGTCTCACTGACTTTTTCCCCACACCTAGATATAGAGTTTTCCAAAAAGTATTTTGGATGCTTATACAAGTATTCACAATTCCAGATAAAATATGCTTTAGTTCTCAGGATAGGAAAGTTAAAGAATGCCAGTTAGGAAATTGGTACTTAACATACCAAGGTCTTCCATTTTTGCTAGAGAAAAGACTCCAGGATTGGAGCTTACTTTTGTATCAGCCAATGGAAAAAAGGAAATAGATGGCATTTTAGTAGTTCTCAAAAAGTATGGTCCTCAGCACCACTTAGGAACTCCTTAGGAATGCACATTCCTGGGCCCCACCCCAGACTTAGTAAATCAGAACCTCTGAGGGTTGGTGCTAATCATCTCTAGTTTAACAAGATCTCTGGTGAATCTGATGCCTACTCACATTTGAGGACCACTGCAGGATAAATTTAGTCATATGATGAAAGCAATTGAGCAGTTATTTATGAGATTTTCTTCATGAGATGCCACCTTTTCTATATTGTTCACCTTTGCATTTTTACCTCATAGAACAGAATCAGCCATAAAGCATACACTTCGTAAATTCTTGTTGAGTCAGTCAATTATTCTTCAAGATATCTTCCAAAAGTTCTTGTTAAGTATGTACTATTTAATGTAGCAAACAAATTCTTAAAAATAATAAATAGAATAGCACATTTCATGGAATTTTTATAATAATTATAAATGTAGACATGATTGAATCAAATTAATTGCATGAATAGCTAATTCTATGTAGTAAGCTAGAAGAGCTAGTCTCAAACTTGGTTGTTCAAACCTGGCTTGATCATCAGAATTATCTGGGTTGGCCACAATAATTCTGATAACATTCAGTAGGTCTAAAGTGGGAACCAGGAATGAGAATTTTAAAATGTTCTGTAAATGGCAATTAACACTTCGGTGTCGGGTGAATTTCCTGCCAAAATATAAGATGGCGCGTTAAAATGCCTATATCTTTTGAAGTATGGGTTCGATTGAAATGAAATATTTGGTAATACGCAGTTACAATCGGCCCGAGTTTACACGTTTCCCGCACTCCACCGCAAATCTATATGAACCGAGTTTAAGACGGCTCCCGCGGAGTAAAGTGGGAACCAGGAATGAGAATTTTAAAATGTTCTGTAAATGGCAATTAATATATATATATTCATTCCTATATGCCCATATACTGTTTTCAAGAATTATGTACTACTTTCATACTTTAACATACAGTTAAAAGTGTATGCATATTGTATTAGAAAAATACCATTGACTTGTTTGAAAACAATTAAATGGAAAAATTTATAAAAGTGAGTTCCCCTCACCTATCTCAGTACCAGAAAGAACAAACATTTACAGTTTGGTAGCTTCTTCTGAACTCAAATTTGTGTTTTTGTTAAGATAAAACTATATGATTTTTTATGAGAGAGTGTAGAGAAATAAAATATAATAAATAGGATTATTTTTACTTTCTTCTAACTTTCAGTTTTTTACTCAGTATATTTTGGGTATCCTTTCATGCTAATACCTAAAGGGCTAACTCATTCTCTTTAATGACTGCATAAGAATTAACTGTATGTATTAACTCTTTTCTTTATAAATATTCAGAGCTATAAATAGCAGTATAATAAACATCTTCACAAATTTTTGCTGGAAAGAGCCTTTAAATGGAATTTAGCATGAAGGGAATAAGTGTGACTATTTAAATCTAAATCTAAGTGGATTTAAATGATTTTAAATGGCGGAAACCGGTTTGGCTTGGTGGATAGAGCATCAGTCTGCGGACTGAAAGGTCCCAGGTTCGATTCCGGTCAAGGGCATGTACCTGGGTTGCGGGCACATCCCCAGTAGGAGATGTGCAGGAGGCAGCTGGTCGATGTTTCTCTCTCATCGATGTTTCTAACTCTCTATCTCTCTCCCTTCCTCTCTGTAAAAAAATCAATAAAATATATTTTTAAAAAAATAAAAAATAAATAAATAAATGATTTTAAATGAAAATACATTAATTCGAATTACTTGGGGAATGAATGACCTGAGAACACAATGTTTGGACAGTAGACCTAGGTGGGTAAAGGAGAGGAAGGTGAGTCTTCTGATGTTGATCATAATCTGATTTTTTTGTACTTCCCTCACATCCATGCTCTGGGCCATTCTGTCAGACAATCTACCCTCACGATGTTATTTAACATCCAAATCCCACTGTCAACATAAATGTGACATACTTACATTTATTTTTAATTAATTAAACATTTATGCAATGTGTTTTAATATTGTAGTCTCAAGTTTACTCCTCTCTTTTCTATTTGTGTATAACTAACAAGATAGTCAAAATACACAAGAGAGAAATTGGAAAAGAATCTTGCAGTCCCTGGCAAGCAAGAAACTTGGTTACTCTAGCTATTTTATCTTACTCTAGAGGCCTGATGCACGAAATTTGTGCAAGGGGCTCGGCCCTTGCAGCTGTGGCAGCTGCCTCGGTCCTCACAGCCCTGGCTTCATCCGGAAGGTCATCTGGAAGGATGTCCAGAAGGTCGTTCGGCTGTCTGGTCTAATTAGCATATTACGCTTTTATTATTATAGATTTTCATAATTTGATTAAAAACACTTTTCTTCCATTTTAATGCTATCAAATTATACATTAGCTAACTCACATATCAAGTATATTATTTTGTTGATATTTAATACATAAATATTGGTTTTATTTTCATAATTTTGTGTCTCTTTAATGATTTAAACTTACTATAATAATTCACTGTTTTAAAAAACAGAATCTTCTATATCTTTGTGTAGGATAGTCTAGACAGCCAGTTTGGAATGATTACTTTTTAATGTGTCTTTTTTGGTCATTATTCTTTTAAAAAATCAATAATTGATATGTTCCCTGATCTTCCTTTTATATTAACCATGTTCTTACAATTTTTTTCAGTTTAATAATCTTTAGTATCAATTAGAGAGACATGTACAGACTTACAGGGACTGGCAGAGTTTAATAATGAATATTTATACCTCACTATTACAAGTACAGATAGTACCAGTAAAGAAATATGGCTTTCCTCTAGGTTTTGAGGTTGAGCTGGACATAAATATCTACAAGAGAGAAATGCAGTAAATTGTGCTATATATCTACCATATGGTGCTATTATTTATGAAATTAAATAAATTTAATGTTCAAGCATATATATAGCACTTACTCTGTGTAGTGCTCTTTACTATATTTGATAGAGGTTAATCAATCTAATTCTCCTAACAATGCCATAAAATAGATGCTATTATTAATCCCACTTTATTGATTAGAAAACAAAGAAATAGAGGTGATAAATGACTTGCTTAGGGTTCAGCTAGTCAGAAAGAGAAAAGGAACTGGAAGCAGGCAGAGTTTGTGAATTTAGCCACTCCCTGCATATTTTCAAACATAAAGCCTCCACTGAACAATTTAACAATTCTTTTATATCTCAAAAATTTTGGCTCAAGAGAACATAGCCATTGTGCAAAAGATTACATAATCTTGATATTTTAAAAGTATGTTAAAAAATGTCTCAACAGACAAATTGTCTAAATGGTTAAGGGGATAGAAATGGAGAAGATAAAAAATTTCAAAGAAATCAGGGTAATTTTGCCTGGAAACAAATATAATCTATATATATATAAAACCCTAATATGCAAATTGACCGAACAGCAGAACAACCAAACAACTGGTTGCTATGATGTGCACTGACCACCAGGGGGCTTGCGCAAAACATGGCAGGTGTCGGCAGCAGGTGGCAGAGCACGGAACATTGCAGGCATCGGCCATGGTGGGATGGTGGAGCAGGTGAGTGGGGCCGCCAGACCAAGGCAGGGTGCCAGTTGCTGTCATCGGAGCAAGCCTTTGGTGGTTACTGAAAATTCTTTGCTCCATTAGCCACGTTCTCACCAGGCGCTCGCACCTGCTTCTTGTGCTGGCCCCACTCACACCCACTGTCAGTGCTAGAGCCACCGCTGCCAGCACCCAGCAATGGCCCTGATGGCTCGGTGCCATCAGTGGGTGTGAGCGGCAGCCGCTGGCCCTGATCACCCCTCAGGGCTTCTCCACCTCCCCCTTCACCTGGGGGGCCAGCAGCTGCTGCTCACACTCATTGCCGGCACCAGCCCTGCTTGTACCTGCAGCCAGAGCCGGAGCCGCTGCTCACACCCACTGCCGGCGCCTGGCACTGGTCCCAATCGCTTGGCGCTGTCAGTAGGTGTGAGTGGCAGCTGCCGGCCCCAATCGCCCTTGAGGGCTTCTCCACCTCCCCCTGCTCCTGAGGGGTGATCGGGGCAGCAGCCGCTGCTCTCACCCACTGATGGCGACAGCCCCACTTGTACCAGCTGCTGGAGCCAGCCCCAATCGCTCAGCTTGTGGGAGCGGCGGCAGCAGGAGTGAGGCTGCCGGCAGACAGGAGACTGGATCCACGGCGGGAGGGGCCTGGCAGGGGTGTGGAGGATGGTCCAAGACCCGCCCCTGTGCCCATAGCAGCCTCACAGCCCACAGTTCCTTTCAAGGTGCACGAATTCGTGCACTGGGCCTCTAGTAATCTATTTAAAAAGGCATAGTACAGAATAAATAAGGCCATATGAATGTTCTGATGACCCACAATCACAGCATAATTCAATTTGAGGAAAAAAATTCATAAAGATGAGTTTGTGTGAATCAGCAAATTTTAAAACAAAATTAAAATTCCTTTTAGTTCCAAGTTTTTATGAATATCATAAACTAGATGAATGTCATAAACTGGATTACTTTTGTTGTGTAAAGCATTCTTTTCCCATCTTTGTGTGTGTGTGTGGCGGGGGCGGGGTGTAGATGTGGGGGGACCATGAAATCAATTGCAAAAATATAATGCAAATTTATAATTTACACAAAATACTCTTTTCTGACAAATTTTACTTCACATGTTTATGTAAATAGGAAAACCAGAAAGAGCTGGCTTCTTTTGTCATTATCTGTTGTCCATGTATTGGAAACTTGTCTGTTTTACTAAGAAAGGCTCTGCAATCTATCCTCTACGAGCATAAAATGAGGATACAGCGTGCAAAGTGCTGAGTGTTAGAAGCATCATTGTATTAACCATATTCCGCCTAACAACTTGGAACTTAGATAAAGATTGAAGTTACATAGTTTTCATGGTACTTATCAACAGTTTTGAGTTTTGACATGAAGTGTTTCTGCACCAGATGATAAGGTTTCCATTTATGAGCAGCTCTTTGTGTTTATCCAAACCTGCAATTTTGGTAAAACTTTCATTTGCAATGAATGATGGGACTAAGGGCAGGTTTAAAATCTGATTTCCTCACAAATTGTAATTGGCTAAAATGGAACAATTTGATGGTATCTTAGCTAGAGGGAAATGTCACAAATTAGGCTTAAAAGTAAGAGACAAGTGGGCATGTGGGCAAATACAAGGTTGCTGAAAATCCTGCCTCACATGACTTGAATCAGTAACTAATGTTCCAGACCCTCAAACATCAGCGCAACACTATTAGGTAAAAGTAAATTGAATAAACTCCAAAGTTGCTATATCTAAGATTGTTTAGCATGGTATCAACTGAGAAGGCAAACAAGGAATGATCTGTAGACCAAACTATAGAAAGACCCAGGTAAGACCCAGGTGAGTTAAGAAAGCAGTAGGAACAGGATAACCAAGAGTCAACAAGATGAATAGAAATTTGGCCTAGAAGTTAGAGATAGAATGAGAGCTAGAGGAAGAGCTCGTGGGAGGGAGAGAGGGAGAGGGAGTGTGTGTGTGTGTGGGGGGGGGGGGTCGGAGGAGAGGGTGTTTGAGAAAGACTAAGGATGAACTTCATCTATTTACAATTTTTTTTCTGAAAAATCTGCTGGCAGATCCCACCACATGTTATCCAAGTAATGACTTATAATGCAAAACATTTCTCTTGATTTGCTACTTTTCCCTCTTGGTAAATAAATATTCTTCTTTTTTTTTTAAGAACAGCTGACTTGACTTAAGGGTTCAGTGCTCTACTCTGACCTTAAATCATGTGCTAGAACCACCACAGGTTGCAATTTACAAGACTAAAAACAAAAAACTATACTCCCTCACTATGCTTTATACTTTTCTCTTTCTTAAGATATATAGTTAAAGTTTAATAGTATTAAGTGATGGATTTATCTAATTGTCTTATAAAAATAATAATTGTACATTTCGATGATCTCTTACATCTAAGAAATTCCATGTTGTAATTATAAATGCTGAGTCAGTGGAGTCATCAAACAAGATTCATAAAACTTTTATCCAGAAGAATGAAGGGAGTCTAAATGGACCTTAAATAAATCTAAAATTTTCTATAGTTTGAATAGCAAAAAAAATCAGTTACTCAACTTTATCTGGATTGGATCAGCAATCTGGATGAAATATTTTGTATTAATCTTCTTCCACACCGGCCTAAATTCTCATGAAGAAATGCTTCCTTGGTTTATTCCGAGTTACTGGGAAGGGCACTTCCCAATATACAGAATAAATCTGGCAGATCAGCCTTTAAAGCTTTTTGCCCTTCAGCTCTCCATACATGTGTATGTATATAGGAGGAGGGGTTAAAGGAATTTTTAAATTGCTTATACTGACAGGATATATCCAATATTATGGCAGTGGTGCATATTCTTAATAATTTCCAGAATAATAGGCTTCTAATTTGATTGTTTAAAGTTTAGATGTTCCTATGTAAATTTTCTTGAAGCAAGGGAACAAGCTTCTGTATTTTGCACACACATACGTGCATACATATTTGAATAGATAGATATTCACATCCAGCATGCCAGGTGAAGTTCATAATATATGTCAAATGATGATCAAATATAGCATACACAACTT
This sequence comes from Myotis lucifugus, assembly GCF_000147115.1. Taxonomy (NCBI): domain Eukaryota; kingdom Metazoa; phylum Chordata; class Mammalia; order Chiroptera; family Vespertilionidae; genus Myotis; species Myotis lucifugus. The sequence goes on along the minus strand of NW_005871547.1, from coordinate 131,288 downwards.
GATCCTTAAGCAGTGACTACTTCTATGTGTCCATATATGATAGGATGATTTTCAGCTCTGGAAAAATTCTTTGAAAGAAGGGAAACAAATTTCTCTAGTGATTTTACATAAGGATATTTGTAAGAACAATTACTTTGTGTTCTCATGGCACTATTATTGGAAACCTAAGAAGGTTTGATTCTTCTTTCTTCTAATAGTCCTTTTAGACAAACACTTTACCAAATAGCAGTAGCTTAAAATACTGTCTTCAGGATGGTAAAAAATATATACATAAATATTAAGTGGTTATGCACTAATGATGTGTTTCTCTGTTCTAAAAATAAATTCATATTTTCTTTTTTTAATTCAACTAAATACTGAGCAGCTAATACGTGGGTCTCAGAAGTAGGCATTACAGAGTTCTAATTTCAACATTGCCTCTTACTGTGAGGATTAAATATGATAGTTCAGATAAGACTCTTAGAATAACCCTTGATACTAATAAAATCTCATTTTTTTCTGCTTATCTGAACATATTAAGATATGGACTGTTTTCCCAGTACCATAGAGCTATTTCAGAAGATTGCTAAAATCTGTGGTTATGCTAATATATGCTTGGCCTTTGATGGTTCATCATCATGTAGAATATTCTGGATTCATCAGATAGTATATTCTGGGTTATGCTTTGAAATAAATAGTCCTCAAATCTCAGTGGTTTAACCCAACAAAGGTGTGCTTTTTTCTCATTCCCAATGAGGGCCAGTAGGGGGCTGTGTTAGCCATTGTTGCCCCGGGATGTAAATTGGGAAACACTTCACTTTGAATGATCTCCCAGAATTTTACTGGCAAGAGAAAGGAAATTTGATGAATTAAACCTTTGATCTGAAAGATTCAATAAGAAAGCTACACAACTCTTTGGTTCTGTGTCACTGGTCAAATAGAGTCACAACACATTAATCTACATTCAACAGAGTGGAGGAGTACACAGCTACCTTATGACCTAATGACAACTATCATCCCCTTTTAGATTAACTGAGAGACAAATAATCCTATATAATAAAGAGGGAATATGCAAATTAACCCTCATGCCCTCACAAGATGGCTGCCTATGACCAGGCCAGCAGGGGAGTGAGGGATGACAAAACGACTAAACAAGCAGGCTGCGTGGGGCGACCAGGTCGGCAGGGAGGTTATTGAAAGATGACCAAACAACTGAACAAGCAGGCTGCGTGGGTGACCAGGCTGGCAGGGGGTTAGTGAGGGATGACCAAACAACTGAACAGCAGCTGTGTGGGGCGACCAGCCGGCGGGGGGGCAGTTA